>NW_028318176.1:417500-717500 GCF_062004578.1 Staurois parvus | reverse complement strand
TCAGCCGGACATCACTGGCTAAAATTGAATGATTGGTCCCTCGGGGATCGAATCGTGACACCCGTGGGAGCATGGGAGCGCGAATGATGTCTAGAAACGTGATATTGCACAGCGGTGCCACCCTGCTGCAGTATATGTACTGTGGCTGGTTGGCAACCGGTTAAAACACACCCCTCCTCTCTCACCCCCCCCCCCATCACCAAGTGTCCTATCAAGACTTGCCTCTGTTTTTTTACATTTATACATTTCATACAATTAAATTTTTTACATTTATACAATTTTTTTTTTTTTTTTAAACATCAACTTCTAAAAACATCTTATATAACTACATTTCTTACACATATATATATATATATATATATACATATATATATATATATTTTTTTTTTTTTCTTATCAAACATCAATTACTAATAAAGATAACAAAAAATAATAATACAATACCATTTTTAGCGCAATTTAAAACACACCCCTCCTCTCTCACCCCCATCACTAAGTGTCCTATCAAGACATTCCCCTGTTTTTTGACATTTATAAATTTTACACAATTAAATTTTTTAAATATATACAATTTTTTCTTGGGGGTGGGTTCAAATATCAACTTCTAAGAACATTTTATATAACGACATTTCCTACATATACATATATATATATATTTTTTATATTTTTTTATTTTTTTTTTATTTTTTTTTTTATTATTTTTTTCTTTCTTATCAAACATCAACTACTAATAAAGATAATATAAAATAATAATACGATACAATTTTTAGTGCAATTTAAAACACACCCCTCCACTCTCACCCCCCCCCCCCCCCCACCCCCCATCACTAAGTGACCTATCAAGATTTTCCCGTTTTTTGACATTTATACATTTTATAAAATTACATTTTTTAAATATATTCAATTTTTTTTTTTGGGGGGGGGGTTCAAATATCAACTTCTAAGAACATTTTATATAAGTACATTTCTTACATATACATATACATTTTTTTTTTTTTGAGGTTTTTTTTTTTTTTAATTTTTTTTTTTTTTTAGATTTTTTTTTTTTCTTATCAAACATTAACTACTAACAAAGATAACAAAAAATAATAATACGATCGATGGACTTTTTCTCCTCTTCATCTCCATTTCTGCCAGTGATGTCATTCAGGCATCTGGAAATACAGAGAAAAGATCGTTATACATTATGGACTAAAACCACATGGAATTCACCATCTTCATCCATTTCAACATCAAACCAAAGGATCATGTCCTCAATCTGCATGTTCAAGACTTCCTGGATGTTAAGTCTCCGTGGTTCTTGTGCATTAGGGATAGCTGCCCGGCAAATGGGACACGTGGCGCTCTCCCTGATCCATCTTTGGATGCAGGCAGGGTGGAAAACATGAGAGCACTGGAGAACCCTAGTCTCCTCTCCAGCGCCGTATTCAGCCAAACAGATGGAACAAGTCGGCTGCTCCTCACCCTGCTGCTCCATAGCCGGTGGTCCCTCTTGTACCGGGTTGTTGGCAGCCTCCCTAATGCGATCTCTTGGAGAACGGCGTCTGCGAATAGCATTGGCGTCCTCCCGTCTCCGACGACGTTGCCCTCTGGACCTTGTCCTATGAGCAATCGGAGACTCTCGGCCTTCCCGAGCTGATGATCTGCGCCTTGAAGGTCGTGGCATCCTGATGGTGTTGGATGCCAATGTACCTAAAAAAAGCTAAAAAATGACAATATTAATAATAATATTGTAAACAATAACAGTATAATACTGATGGCAATATCAATTTTTAAGAATAATGAAAATCGCAGTTGTCGCAGGAGACGTGCTCTGGCGATGTGCATCGGTCGGCGACCTGTGCAGGAGTGATCTGATTGCCACTTCCTGTCCGGGGTCCTGCTGTGTTTGGGCTGCCTTTTGTTATGCCTGATGACTTGCAATTTTTTTTCGGTCATGAAACGCTATATTTTGATAAATTTGATATTATTCTATAGATTTTACATAGAATGAAATATTACTGTGGCCATTTTAAAGTTATTTTTCAATTTTGCCACTAGATGGCACTGTGTGGGCATTCTGCAGGGCTGTAATACCGCTGGTTGCCATGGATGTCTCCCTTCCTGATCGGCTCCATACAGGGCATACGAAGTTGTTGCTGGCTTTTAACGGCCATGTCTTCCTATATTTCTGTATAGGAGGCTAATCCCGGAGCTGAGGCAGAAAACGGACAGTCCCCAGAGACGATAGGAGCGGTCGGCTGTCGGCATAACGGTCACCGAGGAGAACAGAGCTGAGCAGGTAGGAGATAGAGCGGGAAGGAGAGCCGGGGGTGGTGCTGAGGAGGGGCCGGGGTGGTGAGGAGAAGGCTGGGCCTGCTGGGTGGTGTAGTCCGCAGGGGGTGTTGTGGAGGGGGCTATGTATGGAGTGTGTTATAGAGGTGATGATATCCAGCTATAGAGGTGATGATATCCAGGAGAGGGACAGACGTAGCTGGATCTCCCCCATTATGTGCCCCCATCACCCCCCAGTGTCCCCTCATCTTCCAGTCCCCCCTCCCCCCTGCCCAGGGTACAGCTCATTGCTTTCCTTTCCTGACTTTGTTGCTGGATAGCAGGCGGCTGCAAGTGTGGTGATGAGGATCCCACCTTTAGGCCCCGTTCACCTCTGGTGATTTGGGATGGCAATTGTGTTTGTTCCTGTGATTCGGAAATCGCACTGCAATCCTGGCGTGTGTTTGTGTGCCATCCATTATTAATGACACCTCAGACGTAGGAGCTTCTTTTGGGCGACAAGCTGGAGGAAGAACCGCGCCGCGTTCGAAGTGACATTATAAATGAATGAGACGCAAACAGGCGTGGTACACTTTGCCAGGATTGCAGGGCGATATGGAACGGCAGCAACTCTGCCCCATGATCCCGAATTGCCAGATGTGAATGGCCATCCGAAGCGTTAGAGTCCTGGTGCCCAACACACGGCCCCCCGGCCCTCTGCGTGTTGCTGGCGGGCTTTTGGGCACCAGGTACAGAGAAGAATGGCAGCAGAGTGGCGGGCACTTGATGGCTCTCTGTTCTGCTCTGTGTTCCAGCTCCTGCACTGAGGAGACACACTGTACTATGGATGGAGTTATCTCTGTCCCCAGTACATGTCCCAGCCTGGGAGAGGGAGAGCAACGCAGGAGCCTGTGATCAAGTAAGGTGGATGGGGGAGGGGGTTAATATTCACTGCTATGGACAGTAATGGGGAAAGTAGGGGGAGGATAATTTATGGGGGGTTACTTTCACCGCCCTGATCAGTAATGGGGAGGGGGGGGTGAATTGTGAGGGGTTAACTTTCACTGTCATGATCAGGGAAGATTATGGAGGGGTTAAAGCGGAGTTCCACTCAAAAGCTCAAGCTCCCCTTATTTGCCCCCTCCCCCTCTCTACTGCAATATTTGGCACCTTTTGTGGGGGTAGCGGGTACCTGGTTTGGCATGTACCCGCTCCCACTTCCGTCTCAGTACGCCGTGGTTAAATGACTTGGAAGTTGGGCCCCCTCCTTGCTCCCGCAATGTCCTGGGAACTTTCACAGGTCCCAGGAGACTGCTGGACCAATCAGGAGGCGCGGCGCTACTCGTGCATGCGCAGTGGGCACCAGGCTGTGAAGCCTCAAGCTCTCACAGCCTGGTGCCCACAGTAGAGATGCCGGCACCGTGGAGGACAGAAGGAGAAGAGAGACTGTGCCGGTGAGTACATCGCTGGACCCTGGGACAGGTAAGTGTGTGTTTATTAAAAGTCAGCAGCTACAGTCTTCATAGATACTGACTTTTAATAAACACAAAACAGCTGGAACTCCACTTTAAAGTAGAGTTCCAGCTGAAAAAAGCAAAAAACAAGAAGTCACCATCTACAAAAACTGTAGCTGCTTACTTTTAAAATACAGACACTTACCTGTCCCTCGGTCCAGTCGTGTCCTCATCGCGGCTGGTTTCACCAGCCGTCTTCTCTCCCCGGCATCTTCAGTGTGGGCACCCGGCTGTGACAGCTTGTGGCATCACAGCCGGGTCACCACAGAGGGGTGGTTAATAGTAGTGACACCTGAGCTGGGAGCTGCTTATTGCAGCCATTGACACCAAAGCTGGGGTCTTATTGTTGCTTCCACTGACACCAAAGCTCTGCAGTTATTATTGCATTCCCTGACACCAATGCAGTGTTTATTTGCCTTCACTGATACTAATGCTGGGGCTTATTATTGCATCCACACTGAGACCAGTGCTGCTGCTTATTGCACCTATTGACTCCAATGCTGTTGGTTATTATTGTGTCCACTGACACCAGTGCTAGTGGTCATTGTACTCCATCTTTTTTAGTGTGCGTTGTGATACGCTGCAAAATATATAGTTGTATCATCATTTTAGAGCATTGAGATGCAATAAACTGCTGCTATTGTGTGGGCCTCTGCAAGTGTCGTGGGAGCACACTTGAGGCCTTCCATCATTTTTGCCCACCACTGTTTGAGTATAGCTCGTCCCAAAAACAAAAAGTAATGTATTGCAGCTGATCAGACCTCAGGACTGGTGGCTGCGTAACCTCCCTAGCAGTCTGATTATGTCAGTATTTCTGTGCTCAAAGCGGTACATTTTTTTGCATGGAAATTTGTCGTTTTTTTATTGTAGGCCTGTATTTTTAGGAATAACTCACTGAAATCTGTCCGAACAAGAGTCTAGTAAACATCCTGGGTATGTTCAAATTTGAAACACAAAATCATAAATTATAATTTAATAAATAATCATAAAACATAATAATATAATAATTTATTTCAATAATATAATCAAACCAAAAACGCTGAAATTTGAAATAGAGCGCCAAGTTCGCACATCACAAAATCGTTTTCAGTGTCTGATAACAAATTTCCCCACAAATCATTATCACTCAATTCTGCAAGTAGTTCTAATTTACTATCGCTGTTCTAAAATTGCTTTTGACCTAAAGGAACGCTTTTTGGACGACATGGACATTTCTCATTTTCCAGGCAGAAAGAACGGTAAAAATGCAGGCAGGGCACAGGACAAAGCACTCGGGACAAAATGTATGTGAAATGGTTTGATATAGTAATGTTTTACTATGTGATTTTAGTGTATTTAGTGAATGTCACTTTTTGACATTTTTAAATTTCCCGCCAGTTCCGTCCCCGTACGTCCCGACGTCGCAGGGAATGGAACCTGGAGGACAGATGCCGGCATCGGCCGGAGGAGATGGCCGGGGACGCTGCAGGGGGGACATCACCGGAGCGAAGGACAAGGTAAGTGCAGAAGGGATCCCGGAGCAACGCTGCAGGATATTCCCGAGTGTAGCTCGTGGTTACCGCATGTGGTGCTGAAACTTTACCCCGTGCTGCACTCGGGTATACTGCCAGGGGGGTTAATGACTCTTTCACACAGGCGTTGAAAATAGGCAGTTGGGTCACATTTTTATGCTTCCCGAATGCCTATCAATGCCACTCAAAATTGTTAAAATAGGGAGTGGATGGAGGTGTTCACAACGTTGCTGCAAGGTAACAACAATGCTGCCTGCAGAGTTTGGCAGGCGTTGACGCTTTGCAACTGACTCTATTCACTTCTATTGAAACGCACCCCAACCGCAGGTTAAATGGACTGTAAACGTGCCTATAGCGTTTAGAATGTGTTTACCGGTCAGATGTAAAGCATCAAAAGTGATCATTTCCTATTTTATAAACCCCACACAGGGCATTTAAGAGACACAACATGAATGCCTGTACAACACATGCTAAATGCTGATTAATGCTATAGGTGCGTTAATGTGCATTTAGGCTGCTTTAAAACTTAACGCCAGTGGGAAAGAGCCATATGATTTCATGTTCGGTATATTTCTATTCTCCTGGTGATCCAACCAGTAACACAATTCCTATCCAGCACTGCATATAAAAAAAAAGGAATGATCTTTAGCCCTTTCACTGCCAGAGCCGTTTTTGCATTTTTTTGTGCACACGTTTAAAAATCATTTTAGGTCTGAAGATTACAGAAAAGCCCCAAACATTTTATATTTTCTGAAAGCAGACACCCTAGATCAATGTTTCTCAACCTTTTTTCAGTCAAATCACCCTTTAACCACTAGCCTACAGGGCACTTATACCCCCTTCCTGTCCAGGCCAATTTCCAGCTTTCAGCGCTGTCACACTTTGAATGACAATTGTGCGGTCATGCAACACTGTACCCATATGAAATTTTTATTTTTATTTTTTGACAGACAGAGCTTTATTTTGGTGGTATTTAATCACCTCTGGGTTTTAATTTATTTTTTTTTAACAAACCAAAAACCACTGAACATTTTGAAAAAAAAATATTTCTTTCTTAGTTTTTGTTATAAATTTTGTAAATTTGTCTCCTTCAATGATGTGCGCTAATGAGGCTGCAGTGATGGGCACTGATGGTCTGCACTGATGGACACTGATAGGTGGCACTTATGAGGAGGCACTAGTAGGTGGCACGGCACTGATGGGCATTGACAGGCATCACTGATGGGCACTCATATATATGGCACTGATAGGTGGCAATGATACGCGGCACTGACTGGCACTGTTAGGCTGCACTGATAGGCAGCACTGATGCACAATGATAAGCGGCACTGACTGGCACTGATTGGCATTGATAGGTGGCACTGACTTGCACTGATGGGTGACACTGAAAGGCAGCTCAGATGGGCACTGATATGTGGCATTGATGTGCACTGACAGCTCGAGAAGAGAGGAGAGGAGAGCCGGTTATCGGCATTTCTCTCCTCACGAGCTGTCACGCTGACAGCTCGAGAAGAGAGGAGAGCCGGTAATCGGCATTCCTCGGAGGGGACATGTGCACTGATCATCAGGGCACTGATGATCAGTGTGCCCTGATGATCAGTGTAGCCCCCCACTGGTAGGCACTGATTTGTGGCATTGATGTGGCACTGATGGATACTGGCAGGTGGCATGGATGAGCACTGAGAGCTGGCACTGATGGACACTGACAGGTGGCACTGCTAGGGCTACACTGATCATCAGGGCACACTGATCATCAGTGCCCTGATGATCAGTGCACATGTCCCCTCCGAGAAATGCCGATTACCGGCTCTCCTCTCTTCTCGAGCTGTCAGTGTGACAACTCGTGAGGAGAGAAATGCCGATAACCGGCATTTCTCTGTTTACATGTGATCAGCTGTGATTGGACACAGCGGATCACGTGACCGAGCCGACATCTTTGACTCTTTCCGTGGATCGGTGATCCACTGTGTCTGAGGGACACAGCGCACCGCCGATCGCCGTACTGCGCGCTCCCGGGGCTGCGCATGCGCGGTGAGAACAGGTAGACGTCATATGTTGTCCTTCCAGAACGAGAGAACCTTCTTGTGCCCGTCATTGGACTATATGGTGTGCAGGAGGAGGTTAAAATTATGGACAGTCCTGAGGCACCCTTTAAAATTTCAGACCGTCTTAAGTAACCCCATTCTAAAATGTGAAAAACTTTTCTAATAGTTTTATATAACGCAGCAACATCCACACATGTAGGACACTCAACATTAGAGGTGATTTATTCTTCCAAAGCAAATACACTTTTGCACACTGGTACTGGCTAGTATTCCATTGTTTCTCTTCTCCCTCAGTTTTTCTCCAACACTGAGCTAAGGTGACCCCAGCACTGATGGGAATGGGCAGGGGAGGGTCTAACTAGGATGCTGTGCAGGCAGCTGACATCCTCTTTATCAACTGATGATGTCATTGGTTGTCAGGACGCTGGCGGGTAGAAGGTTGTAATGGTGCACAATGATAACCTGTGGCTTTGTGTAACTAAAAAAAAAAAAAAAAATGCAACAGATGAAAAACGGATGTAAATGGATGTAAACGGACATACGGTCTGTTTTTGCGTTGGTAAAGGATGTAAAAACTGACGAGAAACTGATTTAAACTGATCCGTTTTTTTCTTTGAAAAAACATGACTGAAGTGATGAATAAACAGAATGCCCATGTGAAAGGACCCTTATGGCGCTTTGGGCAAAAATCCATTTTGATGGTATTCCCTATTTTATTGGTAAGGTTTCATAATCACTTCTCTGCTATTAATGCTGATTATTTTTAGCTTGCATAGCCATTATTTATTTATTTTTTATATAAAGCAGTGAAAGATTAGATCCCTTGCTGATCTTCTCCTGCTATTGGGGCTCTGTTTTGAAGATCTCTTATCAATTACTGTTAGTGACAAAGGTTTTAGCAGTTAATGTCTATACAGCGTACAAACTTCAGCAGGAACCGGAAATAAATTGGTCAAAGTTCGTTCAGTGGATGGCCCTGTCGGCCCCTTCCCGTTTGACATTCTTTGACTGAAAAATAGAAGGAGTTGGATGGAAAATCAGATCCGCAGCATAGATCCAGAAATAAAAGATTGATGGGGGTGGAGGTAGGCCTTCCACTACTGTACT
Organism: Staurois parvus; assembly: GCF_062004578.1. Classification (NCBI taxonomy): domain Eukaryota; kingdom Metazoa; phylum Chordata; class Amphibia; order Anura; family Ranidae; genus Staurois; species Staurois parvus. The sequence goes on along the minus strand of NW_028318176.1, from coordinate 709,070 downwards.
GAAAACAAAAGCATTGGTATTTCTGTTGTGTTTCCGAGTTTGCATCGCTTCCTCTCTAATGAAACAATTGTCATTGGGATACTAAGGCTGGGGTTCTCCCTGTTAAGCTGGGGTTCACATTGTTGTGCTGTGGTGATGCAGACATTGGTGCGCTGCAATGCCATTCATTCCTAACCGCAACACAATGCGCAGTGATGTACTACACTGCATTGCAGTGTGCTGTGTCACAAAGAATTTTCCATGTACCTTTTTATTGTTGCGTTAGGCAGCCTATTCAAAAGAATGGGTAGGCTTATTGGAATGGACGGAATAATGCACATGCATTTACACAGCCAACAATGTGAATCTGTCCTACATGACAGGGAGTCCCGACTCCTGGACAATGGTGTATTTTGGTTTTGTGCTGCCCTAGGCAAGACTAAAATCACTGACACCAATGATGGTGCCCCATCATTACTGTCAGTTTGTGAGGAATAGCGCCCCATCATTGGTGTCAGTGTGAGGAATAGTGCCCCATCATTGATGTCAGTGGGATGAATAGTGCCCCATCATTGGTGTCAGTGTGAGGAATAGCGCCCCATCATTGGTGTCAGTGTGAGGAATAGTGCCCCATCATTAGTGTCAGTGGGAGGAATCGTGCCCCATCATTGGTGTCAGTGGGAGGAATCGTGCCCCATCATTGGTGTCAGTGGGAGGAATCGTGCCCATCATTGGTGTCAGTGGGAGGAATCGTGCCCCATCATTGGTGTCAGGGGGAGGAATCGTGCCCCATTATTGGTATCAGTGGGAGGAATCGTGCCCCATTATTGGTGTCAGGGGGAGGAATCGTGCCCCATCATTGGTGTCAGGGGGAGGAATCCTTCCCCATTATTGGTATCAGTGGGAGGAATCGTGCCCCATCATTGGTGTCAGGGGGAGAAATAGTACCCCATCATTGGTGTCAGTGGGAGGAATAGTGCCCCATCATTGGTATCAGTGGGAGGAATAGTGCCCCATCATTAGTGTCAGTAGGAGGAATAGTGCTCCATCATTGGTGTCAGTGGGAGGAATAGTGCTCCATCATTGGTGTCAGTGGGAGGAATAGTGCTCCATCATTAGTGTCAGTGGGAGGAATAGTACTCCATCATTGGTATCAGTGGGAGGGATAGTGCCCCATTATTGGTGTCAGTGGGAGGAATAGTGCCCCATCATTGGTGTCAGTGGGAGGAATAGTGCTCCATCATTGGTATCAGTGGGAGGGATAGTGCCCCATCATTGGTGTCAGTGGGAGGAATAGTGCCCCATCTTTGGTGTCAGTGGGTGGAAGTGCCCCATCATTGGTATCAGTGGGAGTAATAGTGTCCGATCATTGGTGTATCGGGCAGTGGGACAGGTGAGAGGCAGTGGAACAGGTGAGGGGCAGTGGGACAGGAGGAGCGCAGATGGACAGGTGAGGGGCAGTAGGACAGGAGAAGCGTAGAGGGACAGGTGGGGGGCAGCGTGACGGGGGGGCATGGAACAGGTTCGGGGCAACGGAACAGGAGGAGAGCAGTGGGACGGGTGAGGGGCAGTGGGACAGGAGAAGGAGCACAGAGGGACAGGAGGAGCGCAGAAGGATAGGTGAGGGGCAGTGGGACAGGAGGAGAGCAGAGGGATAGGTGAGGGGCTGTGGGACAGGAGGAGCGTAGAGGGACAGGTAGGGTTCAGTGTGACGGGGGGCATGGGACAGGATCGGGGCAGCGGGACAGGAGAAGCGCAGTGGGACAGGAGAAGCGTAGAAGGATAGGTGAGGGGCAGTGGGACAGGAGGAGCGCAGAGGGACAGGTGGGGGGCAGCGTGACAGGGGGCATGGGACAGGATCAGGGCAGCGGGACAGAAGGAGCGCAAAGGAACAGGTGAGGGGCAGTGGGACAGGAGGAGCACAGAAGGGACAGGTGGGGGGCAGCGTGACAGGAGGAGCACAGAGGGACAGGTGAGGGGCAGTGGGACAGGAGAGCACAGAGGGACAGGCGAGGGAGAGTGGGACAGGAGGAGCACAGAGAGACAGGTGAGGGGCAGTGGGACAGGAGGAGCACAGAGGGACAGGTGAGGGGCAGTGGGACAGGAGGAGCACAGAGGGACAGGTGAGGGGCAGTGGGACAGGAGGAGCATAGGGGGGCAGCGGGACAGGAGAAGCGCAGTGGGACAGGTGAGGGGCAGTGGGACAGGAGGAGGGCAGTGGGACAGGGGAAGGAGCACAGAGGGACAGGAGGAGCGCAGAAGGATAGGTGGGGGGCAGCGTGACAGGGGGCATGGGACAGGATCGGGGCAGCTGGGCAGGAGAAGTGCAGAGTGACAGGTGAGGGGCAGCTGGACAGGAGGAGTGCAGAGGGATAGGTGAGGGGCAGCTGGACAGGAGGAGCGCAGATGGACAGGTGGGGGGCAGTGGGGACAGATGGGGGGTAGTTGGACAATGTGGGGGACAGGAGGGTGGAAGTAGAACAGGTGGGGGGCAATGTGACAGGGGGACAGTGAGAAAGGAGTGGGGAAGCACCAGTCCTCCAAGCACTTACCTGTTCAGCAGCAGCTCCTCCAGATGGTGTCAGCATCACTCCAGGACGGCTGCCTGTGTCCCTTCTCCCTCAGGATCTCCGGCGGCAAAAGAGCGGGTGGGCTCCTCCACCCTGACCTCGTCCTCTTCTGCTTCTTCCTTCGCTGGCACCTTCCTGCACATCCCGACACACTGACCCGCTCACCGCTGACCCGCCCACCACTCCGCTCTGCTCTGCAGCCGGTCCCTTGGCCTGGGTGACCCTTCTTGCCATGGCAGCCCTGTCCCTTTCCCACAGAAGTCTCGCTTCTGTAGGAAAGTGGGGGCGGCACTGCCGCCGTGCCACCCCCTGAAACGTGCCGCCCTAGGCAAATGCCTTGTTTGCCTCGCAGCAAATACGCCCCTGCTCCTGGATAGGAGTATAAAAATGACAGAGGTTCTAATCTTCCTCCACTTTATACTAACACTGAAAAAAAAAATGTGGGCTGATCTGTTTTGCACTTGGCCTTTTGACAATGGAGCAGGTGGTCTGAAATGAGATTCATGAATAGGGTATGGAGGGAGTATACAGTATCGGTTAGGATGCACTCATACCTGAGCAGAGCGATTTTTAAAGCAATTTTTGTGCGTTTTTGCAAGAACATACAAGCATTTTAGAAGTGTATTACAAGTGTTTTGTTCAATTTGTTAGTATTCAAACTTCAGGGGTTTTTGTTTTAGCCAATTGGAAGCACTGGGGGGGAATCAGTTATATGAGCTAAAAAAATTTCTAAAATACACCTGAAAGAATGCTCGAATTTTCAGTTGTTGAAGTCTTTTGGGGCAAAATTGCTCAATTTTGTCTGAAAAGTAGCTCATATACTTTTCTGAGAGACAGGCATCCAGCTTCAAACAGGATGTTGAAATGTGAACATTGGCTGTTGAAAACAATGGGATTTGGATTGTTGAGCGATTTGGGCTTCTAGTTAAAAAATGCTTAGGTTTGAATGGGGCCTTAAAGTGGTTGTACAGGCTTAAGGTTTTTTGCCTTTATGCATTCTATGCAGAAAAAAACATAAATTTAACTTTGGTGCAGTGTTGCATGACCGCGCAATTGCAAGTTAAAGTAAAGCTTCTGCAACTGCAAGTAATGCAAATCGCTTCTGTAACTGCTTCCGCCCTATAGCAGAAATACTGCTACAGGGCGGCACGGGTGTGCAAAATCATGTGTATATATATATGTGTGTGTGATTCGCGTTCCTGTGGTTTAACGCCCCTCCCAGGTAGAGTCAGATTGCCCATCAGTATACCAGTAATCACATTTAACCCCTTGATTGCCAGGAACACGCCCACATACACAATAAACCTCCATTGCTAATATAGTGTCTAAACTGATCAATATCTTTGATCAGATCAGCACTATACCAGCGCTCACATTAGTATAGTGTCCCCAAAAACACGGCGTTAGCGGGATTAGCCCCTACGCTTACCCCTCCCCCCCTCCTCCCTCAGCAAGTGCAGTGTCAGTAGATCACTGCCACTTGATACATTGCACACAAAACCGCAGTGTTGGCAGAATCAGGCCTGATCTCTGCTAGCACTTGCCAGTAAATTTTGATGACTCTGATATGCAGCAGAGTGTCAGTACTAGTGCCACACTACCTTTTGGTGAACTGGCAAGCACCAGCGGCCTAGTACATCCTGGTCTTTCACATACCAGCACTGCAGCACTTAGTATATTCTAATGGTGGGCATACCAAACACCTTTTCTGGCAGAGATTTCTTCTCTTTTTTCATTCAGCCCACACAAAATACAAAAAAAAAAGAACATAGCATATATACCCAACAAGAACCAGCGACGTACTGGTACATCACTAGACTTTGGTTATACCAGGATAATGCCTACAGCTGCAGGCATCATCCTGGTATCGTTTTTCTCAGCCGGCTTTAATGTAAAAGCAATCCTAGTGGCTAATTAGCTGCAGGATTGTTTTTACAAGCAGCGGGAGAGGATACCCCCGCCTCCCCCACTGCCTTCCATGGCCTTCTCAGGCAGTCCCGTGCCATCGGGCGAACCTGAGAATGCAGCTGGTGTTTCTGCCAGCTGACCATAGAACTGATTTCAGACCTGAATGTAGCCAATCATCTCTATAGTCTAAGAAATTGGAAGCTACGAGCATTTCATCGCTTCAGTTTTGCAGGATACAAACAGCACCATTTATAAATTGGGAAAGCATCTGATCACACCAATCTTGGTGAGATTAGATAATGTAAGGGCAGAGGAGATATCTAGAGTCTGATAGACCCCAGATTTCTCAAAAAAGAATATATGACAATCCCCATTGAAGTTATAGGGGATATTTGCATTTCCTGTGATAGCATTAAAAGTGATCAAAAAAAAAATGAAAGGGACAGTGTAAAAATAATTAAAAAAATCAAAATAACTTTAAAAAAAAAAAGCATTGACCCTGTGCAGGTATGTAAACAGCGGTTGCACCATGCATGTGAGGTATCGCCGTGAACGTCAGGTCAAGGGCAGTAATTCTAGCACTAGACCTCCTCTGTAAATCTAAAAAGGTAGCTTTTAAAGGCTTTTAAAGCGTTGCCTATGGATATTAAAAATGTTTGCAGTTTGTCGCCATTGCACGGGGCATGCAGTTTTAAAGCATGTCATGTTTGGTATCGCTTTACTCAGAATACCATCATCTTTTATATTTTACCAAATAATTGGCCAAAATATTGTGTTTTTGTGCATTGAAAGTAAAAAAGTGTATTTTTTCAAAAATATTGTGTTTGATAAATCGCTGCACGAGTACTATGGGACATAAAAAATTGCAGCACCCATCATTTTATTCACTAGAGTGTCTGCTTTAAAAAATATACATTGTTTGGGGGTTCAAAGTAATTTCCTAGCAAAGAATACTGATTATTTTCATGTGAGCAAAAAGTGTCAGAAAAGGCTTGGTCTTCAGGTGGTTAGAAGAGTGAATGATGTGTGGCATAAAATTCTTATGCTGGGCATAAAATGTCCCCCCCCCCTCCAAAACGACCCCTTTTTGGAAAGTAGACATCCCAAACTACTTGCTGAGAGGCATGTTAGGTCAATGGAAGGATTTTTTTTTTTACCACAAGTTTTTGGAACATGACTAAAAAAATAAATAAATATTTTTTTTTTTACACAATGTTGTCACTTAAATGATTTATTGTTCACACATGCCATGGGTATATGTGGAATCACTCCCCAAAATATATTTTGCTTCTTCTCCCGAGTATGGGGGTACTACATGTGAGAGACATTTTGACAGTCTAGCCAAGTACAGGACCCCAAAATCCAATAAGCACCTTCAAGTTTTTAAAGGGCTTTATTTCCTCATTACACTTCCTGACTACCTATCACAGTTTCGAAGGCCCTGAAATGCCAGGATAGCACCAACCCCCCCCCAAAGGACCCCTTTTTGGAAAGTAGACACCCCAAGGAATTTGATAAGAAGCATGTTGAGTATTTTGCAGATCTCGTTTGGTGCTACAAGTTTTTGGGAAATGAAGAAAGAAAACAAAAATATATTTTTTCTTGTGAGAAAAAAATTTGATCTGCAAAATACTCACCATGCCCTTTTTTAAAATCCTTGGGGTGTCTACTTTCCAAAAAAGGGTCATTTGGGGGGGGGGGGGGGGGGTTGGTGCTATCCTGGCATTTCAGGGCCTCCGAAACTGTGATAGGTAGTGAGGAAGTGAAATGAAGAAGTTACGCACCTTCAGGCTTTCAAAGTGGTCATTGGATTTCAAGCTCCTGTATGTGGCTAGGCTCCCAAAAAGTCTCACACATGTGGTATCCCCATACTCAGTGGAAGTAGCAGAATGTATTTTGGGGTGTAATTCCACATATGCCCATGGCTTGTGTGAGAAATATATAATTTAACTGACAACTTTGTGTAAAAAAAAAAAATGTTTTTGTCATTTTCCAAAAACTTGGGAAAAAAAAATACCTATTCAATGGACTCAATGGGGTTCATTTACTAAAGCTGGAGAGTCCAAAATCAGACTCCCTTCTGCATAGAAACCAATCAGCTTCCAGGTTTCATTGCCAAAGCTTCATTGATCAAGCTGAGATTAGAACAGCAATGGGCAAACTACGGCCCGCGGGCCGTATACGGCCCGGCGGACCTTTTAATCCGGCCCGCGGAGCTAGGCTCCCGCTAGGCTCCTCTCACAGTCCGCCCTGAAGACCGGTGCAGCATGAAAATCTGTCTCCTGTGAGGATCTGTCCCCCTTGACGTATCTGCGCATGTGCCGGAGATCGCCGATCGGCTGCTAATGCCTGAAACTGGCACATGCGCAGATACGTCGAGGGGGACAGATCCTCATAGGAGACAGATTTTCATGCTACACCGGAACGAAGTGGGAACAAGAGGAACAAGAGGAACGCGCGGAGCAAAGGTAAGTGAATTGACACAGGGCGGACTTGGGGACTTAATATGGGGGATGAATTAATATGGGGGATGAATTACTATAGGGGGGATGAATTACTATGGGGGATGAATTACAATATGGGGGATGAATTACTATGGGGGATGAATTACTATATGGGGGATGAATTACTATAGGGGGGATGAATTACTATGGGGGATGAATTACTATATGGGGGATGAATTACTATGGGGGATGAATTACTATATGGGGGATGGATTACTATAGGGGGGATGAATTACTATGGGGGATGAATTACTATATGGGGGATGAATTACTATAGGGGGATGAATTACTATGGGGGATGAATTACTATGGGGGATGAATTACTATAGGGGGGATGAATTACTATGGGGGATTAATTACTATATGGGGGATGGATTACTATAGGGGGGATGAATTACTATGGGGGATGAATTACTATGGAGGATGAATTACTATATGGGGGATGAATTACTATAGGGGGGATGAATTACTATATGGGGGATGAATTACTATGGGGGATGAATTACTATAGGGGGGATGAATTACTATGGGGGATGAATTACTATATGGGGGATGAATTACTATATGGGGGATGAATTACTATATGGGGGATGAATTACTATGGGGGATGAATTACTATATGGGGGATGAATTACTATATGAGGGATGAATTACTATAGGGGGGATGAATTACTATGGGGGATGAATTACTATATGGGGGATGAATTACTATGGGTGATGAATTACTATATGGGGGATGAATTACTATATGGGGGATGAATTACTATGGGGGATGAATTACTATATGGGGGATGAATTACTATGGGGGTTGAATTACTATATGGGGGATGAATTACTATGGGGGATGAATTACTATATGGGGGACGAATTACTATATGGGGGATGAATTACTATGGGGGACGAATTACTATGGGGGACGAATTACTTTGGGGGATGAATTACTATATGGGGGATGAATTACTATAGGGGGGGATGAATTACTATATGGGGGATTAATTACTATGCTTACTATGGGGGAATATTACTATACTTACTATGGATGACACATACACATCATTCATCTACTCTTGGTCCGGCCCCCGGGTCCAATATATGAACCCATTGCGGCCCTCAAGTCAAAAAGTTTGCCCACCCCTGGGTTAGAAGCTGATTGGTTTCTATGCAGAAGGGAGTCTGATTTTGGACTCTCCAGCTTTAGTAAATAAACCCCAATATGTCTCTCAGCAGATAGCTTAGGGTGTCTACTTTCCGAAAAGGGGTCATTTGGGGGTGTTTGTACTGTTCTGGTATTTTAGCACTTCAAGAAATGTGATGGGCAGTCAGAAAGTAAAAGCTGCGTAAATTCCATTATCTATACCATAGTTTGTAGACGCTATAACTTTCACACAAAGCAACTAACATACACTTATTGGGATTTTGTAACCAAAAACATGTAGCAGAATACATTTTGGCCTAAATTTATGACAACATTTTTGTTTTTTGGATAGTTTTTATGCAAGAAATGAGAAAATATTGTTTTTTTTTTTTCAAATTTTTTTTTTGTTAAAACCTTTTAAGTTTATAGCGCCAAAAATAAAAAGCGCACAGGTGACTAAATACCACAGAAAGAAAGCTCTACTGTATTTGTGTGACGAAAAGGACGTAAATTAAATTTATGTAACATATTGCATGACCGCGCAATTGTCAGTTAAACTAGTGCAGCGCTGTATAGCAAAACAATGGCGTAAATTGCAGTATCTATACCATAGTTTGTAGACGCTATACCTTTAACACAAAGCAATCAATATACACTTATTGGGATTTTTTTACCAAAAATATGTAGAAAAATACATTTTGGCCTAAACTTATGACTAACTTTGAGTTTATTATATATTTTTTATAGCCGAAAGTAAAAAATATTGTATTTCTTAAAAATTTTCAGTCTTTTTTTCTTTATAGCACTAAAAATAAAAAGCTCACAGGTGATCAAATACCACCGAAAGAAAGCTCTATTTGTGTGAGAAAAAGGATGTAAGTTTTGTTTGGGTACAGCATTGTATGACCGCGCAATTATCTGTTGAATTAGTGCAGCGCCGAATAGCAAAAAGAGGCGTGGTCATTAAGGGGGGTAAATCCTCTGGAGGGCAAGTGGTTAATACATTGAGCACAATAAAATAAACATTTCCTATTAAACTGTGTGAAACTTCTTGCCCCAACACTTGCAGTTTACAATTTTCCACGTTAATGGCTTCTGCTCTCTCAGGTCTGCTTCCCTGAACGTCTGGTCCTCACATGAAAGCGTTAAAAGTAGACAGTGCAGTATCAAGTCAGTCTAAGCTTGGAGGAGGGAAGAGCAGGGGAGTGCCTTGCCATCCTAGGCCATGGGGCTGTGTGTTTGTATTGATATGCACAGTGTGAGGAAACACAGCTCTAGTCTCTACATGCATGGGTGACTCAATAGGACACTGCAGGAGAAAAGAGCCAGCCTGGAACAGGAAACCTGAGGCATCAGTCATGGTACCAGCTTACACAGGAACTTAGGCAAGAATGAAAAACATACCGTCAGCTGCTCCCTTGGCTTCCAGAGCAGTATTTATATGTAATCCCTTCAGTGGGGTATCTTGAGCATAATAAAGTTCTGTAATGGTCAGCAGAAAATGTTAGGGTGTTGGGGTACTTGGTAACTATTTGTTGGGGTGTCATTGTGTAGAAAATCAACTGTTGCTGTAGCCCTGGTTCATACCAGTGCGACTTGTCATGAGACTTGAGAGTTCAAAGTTGCATGGCAAGTCGCACCCCATTACTGGCAAAGGAACGGTTCAAATCGATGCTACTCAAGTTTCAGCGCCTTTGAAAAAGGTTCCTGCACTCGTTTTTGTGTGACTTCATTGCGACTTGCATTGACATTTGTCGCGCAGTGTCAGTAAGTCACAATGAAGTTACACTAAATAGTCGGGTTCAAAGTCGAGTGATCCAGGGCTTAATTTGGATCTAGATATGTAATCTAGATATCAGATATCTAATGAGTCTGTATTTCCTCAACCACTTGCCCTCCAGAGGATTTACCCCCCTCCTGACCAGGCCATTTTTTGCGATATGCTGCGTTACTTTAACTGACAATTGCGCGGTCATGCAGCGCTGTACATAAATGAAATGTATGTCCTTTTTTCCCAAGTAGAGCTTTCTTTTGGTGGTATTTGATCACCTCTGTGGTTTTTATTTTTTGTGCTATAAACAAAAAACAAACAATATTTTTGAATATTTTAAAAATCAAACTTTATTCTGCTACATGTCTTTGCTAAAAAATAAATGCCAATACATGTAAATTAATTGATTTACGTGGACGTTATAGCGTCTAAAAATGGCGGTATATGCAGTGGTGTATTTATGTTTTGTGCTGCCCTAGGCAACACAAAAATCGCCACCCCTCCCCCCTCCCCCTCCCCATGCACCCTCACTGTCTTTAGTGCACCAACGTTTGCTGGGCGGAACTTAGTGGTCGGCCACATCTTTCTGTGAAGGTGTCAGTTAATGGTATGAGCAGCGAGAAGGTGTCAGTTAATGGTATGAGCAGCGAGAAGGTGTCAGTTAGTGGTATGAGCAGTGAGAAGGTGTCAGTATTTGGTATGAGCGGCGAGAAGGTGTCAGCGGTATGAGCGGCGAGAAGGTGTCAGTTAGTGGTATGAGGGGAGAGAAGATGTCAGTTAGTGGTATGATAGGCGAGAAGGTGTCAGTTAGTGGTATGAGGGGAGAGAAGATGTCATTTAGTGGTATGAGCGGAGAGAAGGTGTCAGTTAGTGGCATGAGCGGTGAGAAGGTGTCAGTTAGTGGCATGAGCAGCAAGAAGGTGTCAGTGGCATGTGTGGCAAGAAGGTGTCAGCTAGTGGTATGAGTCAGCCACCTGGCAGTCTCTGGTCAGTCTTGGTCAGTCACCTGTCAGTCTCTGGTCAGTCACCTGTCAGTCTTGGTCAGTCACCTGTCAGTCTTGGTCAGTCACCTGGCAGTCTCTGGTCAGTCTCGGTCAGTCACCTGGCAGTCTCTGGTCAGTCTCGGTCAGTCACCTGTCAGTCTCGGTCAGTCACCTGTCAGTCTTGGTCTGTCACCTGTCAGTCTCGGTCTGTCACCTGGCAGTCTCGGTCTGTCACCTGGCAGTCTCGGTCAGTCTCTGGTCAGTCACCTGGCAGTCTCTGGTCAGTCTCGGTCAGTCACCTGGCAGTCTCTGGTCAATCTCGGTCAGTCACCTGTCAGTCTCGGTCAGTCACCTGTCAGTCTTGGTCTGTCACCTGTCAGTCTCGGTCTGTCACCTGGCAGTCTCGGTCTGTCACCTGGCAGTCTCGGTCAGTCTCTGGTCAGTCACCTGGCAGTCTCTGGTCAGTCTCGGTCAGTCACCTGGCAGTCTCTGGTCAGTCACCTAGCAGTCTCTGGTCAGTTTCTGTCAGTTACCTGTCAGTCTCGCAGTCTCGGTCAGTCACCTGGCAGTCTCTGGTCAGTCTCGGTCAGTCACCTGGCAGTCTCTGGTCAGTCACCTAGTAGTTTCTGGTCAGTTTCTGTCAGTTACCTGTCAGTCTCGGTCAGTCACCTGGCAGTCTCTGGTCAGTCTCGGTCAGTCACCTGGCAGTCTCTGGTCAGTCTCAGGCAGTCACCTGGCAGTCTCTGGTCAGTCTCGGTCAGTCACCTGTCAGTCTCGGTCAGTCACCTGTCAGTCACCTGTCAGTCTCGGTCAGTCACCTGTCAGTCTCGGTCAGTCACCTGTCAGTCTCGGTCAGTCACCTGTCAGTCTCGGTCTGTCACCTGGTCAGTCTCTGGTCAGTCACCTGGCAGTCTCTGGTCAGTCTCGGGTCAGTCTCGGTCAGTCTCGGGTCAGTCTCGGTCAGTCACCTGGCAGTCTTGGTCAGTCACCTGGCAGTCTCGGTCAGTCACCTGGCAGTCTCGATCAGTCACCTGGCAGTCTCTGGTCAGTCTCGGTCAGCCACCTGGCAGTCTCGGTCAGTCACCTGGCAGTCTCGGTCAGTCTCTGGTCAGTCACCTGGCAGTCTCTGGTCAGTCACCTGGCAGTCTCTGGTCAGTCACGGTCAGTCACCTGGCAGTCTCTGGTCAATCTCGGTCAGTCACCTGGCAGTCTCTGGTCAGCCTGTCAGCTCTCCCCTCCCCCCCCCCCCCCCCCAGTAGGCATGGAGATCACTCACCAGGCGGGGCAGGGCAGAGACCGAGGGGGGAGGGGGGGCATGTATTGCCCTCGCAGCCGCATTTCCCTTCCCTCTTCTACCTCTGTGACAGAGATCCCTGTCTCCCCTGGACACTGCCGTCCTCCGGGATCATCTCTCAGACCTGGCTCCCCACTGCCATCCACTGAGGAGAGCTCTGATTATCAGAGCAGCCTATAGCCTGGCCGGGCGCACTGTATGCTGGGAGTTGTAGTCTTTCCCCTCCACAGCCTACCGGGATTGTAGTTCGGGGTCGTGGGGGAAGGACTACAACTCCCAGCATGCAGTGCGCCCGGCCAGGCTATAGGCGGCTCTGATGGTCAGAGCTCCCAGAGCTCTGCAGTGGATGGTGGTGGGGAGCCAGAGCTGAGAGATGATTCCGGATGACCGCAGTGTCCTGGGGAGGCATGATACTCCCACTCCTCACTGGATTCCTGCTGTAGTGACATCAAAGACGACCCTTCTTCCGAGGCGCGGCGCTGCCCCCCTGTAAAGTGCCGCCCTAGGCAAGTGCCTTGTTTGCCTCGCGGCACATACGCCCATGGGTATATGTACTGGAATTTTTATATTTTCTTTTATAGTAGTAACGGCGACGATCAGTGACTTATACCGGGACTGTGGCGGGCATTCTGACACTGGGTGGGTATTGACTAACTGCCACTGACATCCTCAGTGACACTAATACAGTGATCAGTGTTAATAAAACTCACTGACATTGTACTAATGTCATTGGTCAGGAAGGGATTAACATCTAGGGTGATCAAAGGGTTAACAGTGTGCTGTGTGCTGTTTTACATGATGTGCTGTGTGTATTTTACTAGGGAGACATGCTGCTGTGTATTTCTCTGCTGTGCACTGATTGAACTGTCATGAACCTAACCCATTGATGACAGTTCAAAGGAAACATTCGCATTTAAAAAAAACAAAAATGTTTTACCTAGTTGCTGCCCGCCCGTCAACAATGTGCCGATGAGTGGTGGGTCTGGTCAAAGCAATGAACTTGATTGTGGGCCAAAGCAATTTATATGCACAACAATTCATAGCCGCCCACCCAAATTCAGCTCTTGCCAGACAATTCGCATGGAAACTGTTAAATCTAAATTATGATTCGGCACTTATATTGATGGCAAGCTTGCAAAATATTTGGTTTTTATGATTAGTCATAATTAATATTAATATGTGTAAGTGGTCTTTGACAAATGGTAGTATTTACTATTCTTCAATTATAGCTGAGACCAAAAGATATACAAGTTAAGCTGAAATAGTATATACCAGTTGAAAGTTGAGTAGACTATATTTAGAGATAGTTGGCATAAAAGTATTTGATAGTTATGTCAAGGTTATTAGAAGTGACTTACTATTACATTACGTATTTTCTGTGTATATTTAGTATACGTCATTAACATTGATACATTTACGTCATTAGTTTATAATATTGGTACATCAGCATACATATGTTCCTGTCCATCGAACATCATATGTTTAGCATCTTTACCTTATATGAAATGGCTTTGCTAAGCAGTAATACTTTCCATAGAAGGTATTGAGATCACTAACTATGACGTACATTTGCCTCTTTAAAGTGCATGAGACAGACACTCGGGGGGCACACAATCTCGCTCACACACACAAGCAACATGATTCCTGCATACACACGTCTGAGAAGCTGCAACAGGTGCATACTGAGATCACTTCCAGCTACAATTTAGTCACATCCGGCTTCTCCTTCTTTACAAAGTCATTGAGAAGGACAGCATGGCAAGGACAGGACAGCCATGACAGATTTTTTCTTTGAAGCCGTGACTTTTTCTTTGAACTTTCGCTTGTCAGTTTTACAGTAGTTTTATCTACATGGAACTGTTCATAATACGCTTTACATTGTTTATTTGACACCATTGTGTGATAGAATAAAATCACACTTCATTTTTTTATTTCAATGGCTCTTTCATTCATAATCGCCTCAAGACACTAGAAGCAGTATTATATGTGTCTAAAAATCTAACAGATACCTATCACGGTTTCTGAATTTAAAACTTTTTTTGGCCTAATCATCAACATGAGCATTACAAAAAAGAATGAATTGGGGTCATATTGGTTCACAGACCTGATTCATCATATGTTCGTGTTCTCTGCTATTACATATATGCCCAACAAGGACCAGCAATGTACTGGTGCTTATACCAGGATGATGCTTGCAGCTACAGGCATCATCCTGGTATTGTTTTTTTCAGCTGGCGGTCCGCTTTCATGTAAAACAGTCCTAGTGGCTATTTAGCCACTAGATCGCTTTTAGAAGCTGCGGTAAGGGACACCCCCCACCTTCCAAGGGTTTCTTGGGCTCTCCTGTTATATTACGCCGCGCACGCCAGAATGAGAGCAACAATTCTAGCACCAGATATCCTCCGTAACGCTAAACTGATGACCTATAAGGGGCTTTAAAAGTGTCACCTATAGAAAATATAGGGGACTAAAGTTTATTGCCATTTCACAAGAGCATGCAAATTTAAGGCTCGACATGTTGGATATCTATTTACTCGATGCAACCTTGTCTTTTATATTTTACAAAAAATTGGATAATTTATTCCTTTTTTTGCCCTAAAATTAACCTAAGTGTATTTTTTACTGAAATGTTGCATTTCCTAGACCTTAGTGTTAATATCGTGTGACATAAAAAAGTTGAACTACGGCTATTTTATACTTTAGGGCACGGGTGTCAAACTGGCTGCCCTCCAGCTGTTATGAAACTACAAGTCCCATCATGCCTGTGTGGTGTGTGGCATAAGCGTCTAATGTTGTCCCTGGACAGTAGAACCCCCCCAAAAAAAGACCTCTTTTTGGAAAGTACACACTCCAAGGTATTTGCTAAGAGCCATAGTATTTTACAAATCTCATTTATTGCCTCAAGTTTTTGGAAAATGAAGAAAGAAAACAAAAATTAATTTTTTCTTGGCTTTTTTACATTTTACAAAACCCTGTAACAAAAATGATATCTGCAAAATACTCAACATGCCTCTTACTAAATTCCTTGTGATGTCTACTTTCCAAATAGGGGTCATTTAGGGGAGTGTTTTTACTATCCTGGCATTTCAGGGCCTCCAAAACTGTGATAGGTAGTGGAAAAGTGATGTGAGGAAATATGCCCTTTGAAAGCCTGGAGGTGGTCATTTGGATTTTGAGGGCCTGTATGTAGCTAGGCTGCCAAAAAGTCTCTCGCTTGTGGTATCCCCATAGAAGAATGTGTTTTGGGGTGCTATTCCACATATACTCATGGCATGCGTGAGCAATATATCATTTAACTGACAACTTTGTGTAAAAATAAATACATTTCAATTTTCCAAACATTTGTGTTAAAAAAATAAAATGTTCCATGGGCTACTTTCCAAAAAGGGGACATTTGGGGGGGTATTTGTACTGCTCTGGCATTTTCGCACCTTGGGACATGTGATGAGCAGTCAGAAAGTAAAAGCTGCGTAAATTCCAATGTATATACCATAGTTTGTAGACGCTATAACTTGCACACGATCCAATTAATATACATGTATTGGGTTTTTGTTTTACCAAAGACATGTAGCAGAATACATTTTGGCCTAAATTTATGACTAACTTTGCGTTTACTGGATATTTTTTATAACTGAAATTAGAAAATATTGTTTTATTTTTTTTTTCAAACTTTTCGGTCTTTGTTTTATATGCTATAATAAAACATCCAGTGGTGATCAAATATCACCAAAAGAAAGCTCTATTTGTGTGAAAAAAAACCAACATAAATTTTTTTGGTACAGCATTGCATGACCGCGTAATTACCAGTTGAAATAGCGCAGTGCCGAATAGCGAAAAATGGCCTGGTCATTAAGGGGGGTAAATCTTCTGGAGGGCAAGTGGTTAAAAACTAGTTGATAATTAATGCAGAATGTTTGTCAGTATACATAGAACTCTCTGCGTTCTGGTCCGTCAGGGTAGTTTGCTGTGATATTTGTTTACTGCCTATCAAATAGGCACACTGTTTTTTAGAGCTGATTATCTGTGAATTTTAACGTTTTTTTTTCTTTCTCTTCTTTTTTTGTAAAGCCTACAGAATACATTCCAGAAAAGGTTAAGAAGTCACAAAAGAAACTGGAAAATAACCCATGTGACCTCGACACTTGAAGCATCCTCATTCGACAGGCACAGGTTTAGTGACCTAAAATTACTTTACGTTTCTCATTTTTTCTCATTTCCAATAATGGCATTATAACCACTTCAACCGGTCTGTATACATCTGTAATTCTGTACATATTGTGAATTCAAATTCTAGAAACAGCCTATAGACAAAGCTCAGAAGACTTATGAGTTCCTAGTTCTCTAGATTGGTAGATTCTGGAAACTTTACATTGAAGTTCAAGTTATTTTTTTTTTTTTTATATTTTATTTGGATTTGCAAACACAGCACTGCATTAAATATATGGTATTAAGAATGGACAACACACGTAGAACACATTAAAGCCCATCTCTGGACAAAAAAAAAAAGTTTCCTCATGCAGTGGGGCTGTGTCCACACTGAATAGTAAACTGCTTGTTTTTTGTCTAAGGAATTGGAGAGCAGATATATACATACCTAATCCTCTTATCTTCAGCACAAGACCGTTGTAGCACCCCCATGCTCCAGCGGTCTTGAGTTGTGGACTTTTCCTGATGTCATCAAGCCGAGAAAGGGCTCCAAGACCGGGCTCCAAGACCAGAAACGATCCACCACTGGACCATGGGGGAGAGCCATTTTCCAGCAAAGTGGAGGATCAGGTAAGTATAAGCTTTCTCTTCACCCCAAGACAAAACAAGCAGTTGATCTGTGTATTGCAGGCACAGCCCCACTGCATAGGAAAACTTTTTTTTGCTTAAAGTTGGGCTTTAAGTTCAATAACTCTTCTTTCCCTTTAAGTCGGGTTTAACATTTTAGCTGCTGACTTTGCCACAGTGTTACCACACTGGTGATTGTTGCTTAGCGATACTGTAAAAACATTAAAACCTTTTAATTGTATGGAATGCTTTAGACTTTTTATTTATCTTTCATGTCAATTGCCTCCTGTTTCATTTATTATTAGATCTAATCAAATTTCCACCTAATTGTTTGAAAAATATTTTAAATGGGATCCTGGAGATGTAGTTGTATATTTTGTAATAAAATAATATGTAATGTTTTCATGTAGGTGGTCTAAAATACTATGTATTGCTTTTTAGCAGGATGATATTTGCATGAAATATAACCAACATTTCTTCCTGCAGCTTTCATTCCAGAACTTTACCATCTACACAGTTCTATACATTCTGTTCAAATGACTTGTGGTGCACAGCAAAACAACGTAAAGACTGTTGTGCTCAAGGTGGCTGTTTATTGATGTTTAAATGAGTTGAATAAAAAGAGTTTAGCACATTCACTTAGATGGGTTATTGTTTTTTTTGCCTAAAAACTCCTCTCAAAAATGCTCTTTTAATGGGGTGCATGGGCTAAAAAAGAGGAACCTGTTGTCAATCTGCTGTTTCAGCAGAAAACCTGCTTCCGTTTCCATTTCTAAAGAGCGATTGCTCTAGAGCGGGCTTGTTGGAAAATGTTTCTTTGATCAGCACAGCTGCCCATCAGCGGCATTTCTGATCTGTGTAGTCTTCTGGCAGGAGGGTCCCCGCTGTCGGAATATAATGGCACTGCGAGGAGGATTCCCGTATCCACTTCACTTGTGTGGATGGGGGAATTTGTTCAGTTTTTTCAATCAACCTGCTTTCTCCTTGGAGAAAAAAGAAATAAATTAACCATATATGGCCAACATAAAGTGATACTAAAGTCTTCTTTTTTTTTTTTTTTTTTTATAACAAACATGTGATACTTACCTGCTCTGTGCAGTGGTTTTGCACAGCGTATCCCAGATCCTCCTCTTCTCAGTCCCCCGCCAGTGCTCCTGGCTTCTCCCTCCTGTCGGGTGCCCCAACAGGAAGCAGCTTGCTATGGGGGCACCCGAGCATGCGCACTATTGAGCCACGGGTTCATTCACACACACAGCCATGGCTTGGCCACAGCCCTACTGATTGGCTCACTGGCCATGATTGACAGTGGCCGAGGCTCTCATGGACATAGCAAGATCGAGATCGGGGGGCTCAGGTAAGTGGGGCTGCTACACATAGAAGGTGTTTTTACCTTCATGCACAGAATGCATGAAGGTAAAAAACGTTAAGCCTTTACAACCACTTTGAGCAAATATAAAATTTTCTGTACCAGTAGCATTGTCCGTGTTTCATGTGATTAGAGATTGAAAATAGGCTATTATTTTTAATCATAGGGACTTATTCACTGATAAGCAAGAAGCTCAACTTGCATATGTAATGAAAAGATATGTCTTAAAGTTCATACACAATTAAAACTATACAACAAACGCCTATAAAATGATTTACATATGCATGGTCTACTTCACAAGAAAAAAATTAAAAGGCTGCGATTTTTTTCTTCCATATTCTGAGTATGAATGAGGAAATGAAGAAGAAATCATTACTGGTTGGTATGACCCTATTCTTCTTTTGCCTCAATCTCCCTAAATAAAGGATAATAATGTGCAAATTCAGGGGTAGTGACTGTCTGGCATTTGCCTGTCAATGGACAGCGTAAAAGCAGAGTACAGTGCATGGACATCTGCATATCCTTGATTTCTTCACTGCAAGGCTAGAACTCCTCTCACTGTTTAGCCAATTTAGTTGGCGAGTGTTAGTAGACCATACATGACGAAACTCTTGCTTATTTTTCTTCATTAAATAGGGATCAACCATGTCCTCTTGCACAAAGATTTTTTAGTAGGTTGTAATGTCTCTGTAGAATAACAAATGCTTCTAATGGTTGGAAAGTCAAGGCGTTTATAATCTAGAAAGGTGTGACATGAATAATGGATATATCATCTATTTATCACAATGAGGCTAAGCCAACCAGTAGTCCAAATATGGTCATGTGCTGTAGATTGGACTGCCAGTGGTTGTGGCTATAGCTGGCAATACTGCATTTTCAATCTCAGTACTTGTCCATCTGCATGGAAGAGTAGTGTGTGTACAAGAGTCACCTATACATTTGGGTCTGACAATTATGTTCAAGTGATGTTATTGGTTTTTACAGTCACATAATCACCATGCAGCGGGAGATTATTATCCATGAAAGTCTAAGATGTGTTCTAAGCCAGTATTTGGCCCATTTACTGTTAACTTTAGAATGGCTAAAAAGTAGCATTACAACTACAGCAATTATTCTGTTATCCAAACCATTAGTAGCTACCGTGGATTTTGCTTGGATTTATCACGTTTAGAAAAAGCTTCTATACCATCTTTCTTTGTCACTGTGGGTTTCCCACACCGGTGACCTCTTTTTGAATGTATACACACCATTTGTATTACAGAGTATAGGTGGGTAAAGCCATCTGGGATTGTTGGCCCCATGCTGTTGGTGGCAACACTAACCACCGCAAGGTGTACAGTATAGTGAATCTGTAGCCAGTCTGGAGATTAAAATATTTCCTTATTTGTAACAAGCAACAAATGTTTTAAAACATGAACTTGCTTACCTCTGTACCAGCAGGAACTGTAGAGCAGGTAATGCTCAAAATGTGCAACACAAGCACTAAAAATGGCAGCCTATCAGCCTTTGCATCAGCCGGTGGTGAGGACTTTACAGCCTTCCAGTGTTCTGATATAAACAAAAAGCAGGTGCTGTGTTGAAACTGACTGCAACCCACTTCACAGTCTCTGATGTAATCTTTTAAGATCCATTACTCCACAGTGACTGCAAGTATATTTATTTAAATTCTTTATGTACATAACCCAGTCCCAGGTTCACTTAAAAGATAAGTTCACCTTTTGACCAAAAATAATTATATGTATAATTTATTATTATATTAAATTCACATTTTTTTTGCAGGTAAAAAAAAATGTGCATTTATTATTTTTGGTTGCAGCAGCCTGTAAAGTATTGCACCAGCGATCAGCAGATCGCTGGTGCCGTACATTCCATATAGGCAAACAGATATACTGACAGGTCTGCAGGAGACCTGCATGGCAGTGCTGTATAGCAAAAAATGGCGCAAATTGCAATATCTATACTATAGTTTGTAGATGCTATACCTTTAACACAAAGCAATCAATATACACTTATTGAGATTTTTATTTACCAAAAATATGTAGCAAAATACATTTTGGCCTAAATTTATGACTAACTTTGAGTTTACTATATATGTTTTATAGCCGAAAGTAAAAAATATAGTTTTTCTTCAAAATGTTCGGTCTTTTTTTGTTTGTAGCACGAAAAATAAAAAGCGTACAGGTGATCAAATCCCACCGAAGGAAAGCTCTACTTGTGTGAAAAAAAGGACATAAATTTCGTTTGGGTACAGCATTGCATGACCGCACAATTCAGTTGAAAGAGCACGAAAAATAAAAAGCGTACAGGTGATCAAATCCCACCGAAGGAAGGCTCTACTTGTGTGAAAAAAAGGACATAAATTTCGTTTGGGTACAGCATTGCATGACCGCACAATTCAGTTGAAAGAGTGCAGCGCCGAATAGCAAAAAGAGGCCTGGTCATTAAAGGGGGTAAATCCTCTGGAGGTCAAGTGGTTAAAACGATTTATCCACAGTTTAGAGATCATTGTATTAATCCATTTCAGCTTTTTGTAAGTACTTTCTAGTTAGATTGCAACTTTTTTTTTTAATATAAGCAACATTTTAAATAATGTTGTCACTCATTGACATAATAAAGCAGAGTTCTGCAGTGCTCCTGGTTATCAGGCAGTCTGACATGCTCCCTCAAAGACTGCTCCCTGGGCAGAGCTGTTGAATGGAGTGGTATTTGGGGGGCAGTGATGTCAGTCTGCTGGAGAGCTTGTCTGTGTTAAGCTGTGCAAACACTAGTAGTTTTCCCACAAGCATTGGTATGAAAATGTATACTAAGTTTCCAAATCTGAAGAATATTTTCAGCTCAGTTCAGGTTCTGTCTCTGCTTCAGTGACACTGTGGGAAGCTTACAAGGCAGTCCTTCGAGGTCATATTCTTCGAGTAGCTTCGAGGCGCAAATGGGAGAGGCAACATAAACAGCGTCAGCTTGAATCACAATTAGCTACTTTGTCATCCTAATTTAAACAATCACCGACTCCCTCCAACCGTAAGTTGTTGGACCAGGCTCGCCTGGAATTGGATCTCTGCTTAACAGATGATGCCGAGCACTCCTTGCGCTGGACGCGTCAGAAGTGGTACAGTAAAGCAAATAAACCGGATTCTATGCTAGCGCATAGGCTGTGTTCTTTTACGGACAATCCTAAACCGATTTCCCTGCGTACTCATCAAAATGTCCTACCTAGTAATCCTGCATAGGTGTTGGAGGAGTTTTGGTACCACTTGGCTAAACTTTACACAGACCCCACTCGGGCTGAACCCCATGCTATCTCTGACTTTATGTCTCGACTGTCTTTGCCTACTTTGACTCAAGCTCATAGAGATTTGATGAACCGTGATATTCAAATATCGGAAGTCTTTCATTGTATTGCCAATTTGAAGACAAGCAAACATCCAGGCCCCGATGGCTACACGGCTTTGTATTATAAGAAACTGGCTAATGTTCTGGCCCCTCACCTCGCAGCCATCTTTAATGCGGTGAAAGGAGGTTTATCCTTTTCCCCTGACTTGCTGACTGCTAATTCTGTTGTGATCCCGAAACCGGAGCAGGACCATTCCTCTTGGGCAAATTATAGGCCAATCTCTCTTATCAACGTCGATATGAAAATCCTTACAAAAATTTAGCTACTCGTTTGAACTCTTTTCTTTCTCGTCTGATCAAAAAAGATCAGGTGGGCTTTGTCCCCCATAGGCAAGCAGGGGAGGCAATCAGACAAATTTTACAGCTACAGCACCAGGCTCACATCCGCAAAATTGAAATGATGCTCTTATCCTTGGACATTAATAAAGCCTTTGACACCTTATCCTGGCCTTACCTCATGTCGGTCCTTCACCATTTTTTGTTCCCTTGTTCTTGCGTTGGATTTCGTCGCTATATACGTGCCTCCAAGCAAAACTTAAATACTATGGTTTGAGTCCTCAACGTTTTCCATTGGTGGAGGAACAAGCAGGGTTGCCCGCTCTCTCCTATATTAGTCATTTTGGCTTTGGAACCACTGGCAGAAGCCATTCGTATGCATCCTGATATTGATGGGCTGGATGTAGCCGGTTCTCAGCGTAAGTTGTCGCTGTTTGCGGACGATATATTGTTGTCAGTTACGATTCCGGGGGTTACTCTGCCCAACCTATTGGCGGTTCTGGACTCCTTCGCTGTTCTTTCAGGCCTTCATTTCAATCCCATATCTATTACCCTTTCCTCTTCGCTGCTGGCAACTCTGCAACATTCATTTTCTTTTCTTTTACAAAGAGCTTTATTGAATATTCAACAAAGATAAACAGACATTCTGAGCATAAATTCAATGACCAACAATTATAAATCATAGTAAATGACGAAAAGCTGGTTCAAGGCATGCATCAATAAAGGCATAAATTGAAGAGTTTACATAGAAGCCCTGTAGGAAAGGATGGGGGAAGGGGTTAGAAGGGAATGTTTAACAAACCTCTGTGGGTCAATGATAATGTAAACTCTAAAGAGAATTTTTGCTACATCAACATTATAGAAAACGGGAGAGGCACGAGAAGAGGCCTCTCCAAAAAATTGTACCTGATCATATCCTAGAGTGTATAAAGAAATCTAAATTGCGTAAATAGTATTGCGGACGTAGCGCAGAAAACAGCAAGCACAATCCGAAAAATATGTTTAAGGACAGATTGAACAGCAGGGTAGGAAAAGACAAACAGTAGAGAGACACGGACAGCACAAACAACAACAGAAAAAAAAAAAAAAAAAGGGGGGAGGGGGTTGGGGCTCCGAGGGAATCACAGCAAAATCCATCCTCATATCGACAGAAGGGACTGGTCAAATCTCGAGGGTTGAGCTATATCCAACCAGGGACGCCATATCTGCAAAAATTTTGTATGGGTATCCAACAATATGGCCGTCAATTTTTCATTAACCATTATGAAGTTCATCCGGTTTTTGACAGCCTCAAAACTAAGGACAGGAGTCTTCCAAGCCCTTGCAATTGTCAATTTAGTTGCCATAAATAAGTGTGATGCCAGCTGCCGTTCAGAACGGAGAAGACCCTCCAGTGTTTTAAATAGAAGCGCTTCATACGGGTTACGTTGAATGTCTGTGTGAAGGATAGTGCGGAGGAGGGCATACACCCTAATCCATAATCTGCTAACTTTAGGGCAAGTCCACCAGATATGAGCCATGGTGCCCAATTGTTGGCAACCCGAAAACAGACCGGGGAATATGTAGGGATAAAACTAGCTAGACGAGCAGGCGTATAATACCATCTGTATAGAATTTTGTAGGCATTCTCAAGGATAATGACATTCCTAGAGCATTTAGATAATGTTTGGGTCACGTTCTGCCAGTCCTGTTGATCCAGGGTCCCCCCTAATTCAGACTGCCAACGCTGATGATAGGAACGAACCGGAGGGGTTCTATAAGATATAATGGAAGAATAAATCAAAGAGATCAAACCCGGGGCATGAGGTCTATGTCTGCACTGGCTTTCAAAGGGGGACAGACGATATGGTCCCGGATGCGTACGTATTAGTGTATTTAGGAAGTGACGAAGTTGAAGATAACCAAAATGTTCTCGAAGAGGGATATTATAAGAAGAGCGCAGAGCGTCAAAGGTAATTATTCTAGTGGGAGATAGGAGTGAGTGAACATCATAAAAACCATGCGCCTGCCACCATGCAAACTGTCTAGGATTATCCCTACCCGGAGGGAATAATGGGTTATGCAATAGACATAACAGAGGCAGGTGAGGAGAGATAAGGCCAGCGGAATATTTGATAGAATCCCAAAGACGTAGCGAAAGCGTCAGCGTTGGGCTAAGGGTAGATGGACGTTGAGAGATAGGAAGCCATGGCAAAGAGGAGAGCGGTATCGGGTGAGAGTCCATCATATCTACAACAGCCCACAGAGGGAAGTGATGAGATGCATGAACATGAGCCAAAGGGGCAATGTTAGCCGCCAAATAATAAGACTGGAGATTCGGAACAGATAACCCGCCTGCACTCCGTCGCTCGAATAAGATATGTTTGCTAATTCTGGGTCGAGAGGAGCTCCAAATAAAGGACAGAAGTTTTCGTTGATGGATACGCAATATATGCGAAGGTACTGGAACTGGCAAAACACGAAATAGGTAAAGAAGTTTTGGGAGATAGGTCATACGGATTGCATTAATTCTGCCGAACCATGAAAGCGGGAAATGAGACCAAGAGGACAATAACTCAGTCAGCTCATGAAAAACAGTGGGAAAGTTAGCCTGATACAGTCCATCATAGGTCGGGGTAAGCTTAATTCTCAAATATGGTAATGCCAAAAGCCATTGAAAAGGGAACGTTTGCTTCAAAGTAGCCAAAAGTGATGGTGAGAGGGTAACTGACATAGCTCTTGATTTTGCTGGGTTGACATGTAAACCTGAAAGGGTGGCAAAGGAATCGAGAACTGCGAGCAAATTGGGCAAAGTAATCCCCGGGTTCGAGATTGACAATAATATATCATCCGCAAACAAAGACAATTTATGCTGGGAGCCTGCCACATCAATCCCCTTAATATCAGGATGTAAACGGATGGCTTCAGCCAACGGTTCCAAGGCTAAGATAAAAAGTAAAGGGGAAAGCGGGCAACCCTGTCTAGTGCCTCTGGCAACCGAGAACGTAGAAGACTCAAATCCGTAGTATCTAAGCTTTGCTTGAGGGGATGTGTATAGTGAAGAGATCCATCGTAAGAAGGAAGGGCCAAAACCAAAGCGGTGAAGGACCGATAGGAGATACGGCCAGGATAAAGTGTCGAAGGCCTTATTGATGTCTAAGGATAACAGCATCATATCGAATTTACGAGTATGGGCCAAATGTTGCAATTGCAAAATACGTCTGATAGCATCTCCAGCCTGCCTGTGGGGAACAAATCCCACCTGGTCCTTTTTGACCAGACGAGAAAGGAAGGAATTCAATCGAGTAGCCAAGATCTTAGTAAGAATCTTCATGTCGATATTGATAAGAGAAATAGGCCTATAATTTGCCCAAGAAGAGTGATCTCGATCCGGTTTAGGGATCATAACCACATTAGCAGTCAAGGAGTCCGGGGAAAAATTTGAATCCCTTCACCGCGTTAAACATAGCGGCAAGGTGGGGAGCGAGCACATCAGCTAATTTCTTATAATATAGTGCCGTATATCCGTCAGGACCTGGGCGTTTGCCCGTTTTCAGGTCTGCTATGCATTGCAAAACCTCAGATACTTGGATATTACGGTCCATCAAATCCTTATGGGCCGGCGTTAAAGTAGGCAGGGGCAGACGAGCTAAAAAGTCAGAAATGGACTGAGGGTCAGCCCGAGTGGGATCAGAGTAAAGTTTAGCTAGTCGGTGCCAGAACTCCTCCAAGACCGCTACAGGGTTACTCGTAAGGGTATTGTGACGAGTACATAAAGATATCGGTTTGGGATGTTGCGCGAAAGAACGCAATCTACGGGCCAACATAGAGTCTGGTTTGTTTGCTTTGCTGTACCATTTCCGACGAGTCCAACGTAAGGAACGCACAGCCTCATCTGTTAAGCACAGATCCAATTCTAAACGAGCCTGATCCAACAATCTACGATTCGACGGGGAAGGTGACTGTTTAAATTGGGCCGACACAGAAGCTAACTTCGATTCCAACTGACGTTGTTTAAACTGCCTTTCCTTCTTTCGCCTCGAAGCTATGTGGATAATATGACCCCTAAGAACCGCCTTGTATGCTTCCCATAATGTTACTGAAGAAGAGACAGAACCCGAATTTAATTGGAAATATTCCTGAGACTTACGATGTAGCTCTGTCTGAATCTCCTCCAGCGAAAGCAAGGAGTCGTTCATTATCCAGGAAGAGGAGGCCGGCCTACATAGGAGAGATCGGCAGACTACCAGAATAGGCTCATGATCTGACCATGGGACCGTTAAAATAGAAATAGAGCGAACCAAAGGGAGGTGTTTACATGAAATGAATGCATGGTCAATTCTGGAATGAGAATGATGAGGGTATGAATAATAAGTGTAGTCTTTCCCCCGAGGATGAAATTCACGCCATAAATCTACCAGATCATGGGTATTTAACATGCGTACAAAGGACTTCGCTGATGCGGAAGGGTCAGAGCGCTCTACTGGATATTTAGCTAATGCAGGGTTTAGCACTAAGTTTGAATCCCCTGCCATCAAAAGCATACCCCGTTGGTGTGTAGCCAGAAGAGAACATAGGTGCGACAAAAAAGGCCCAGGGTTAACGTTAGGAGCGTAGTAGGACAGTATGGTAACATCTATTCCATGAATCGTGCCCTGGAGCAGAAGGTATCTGCCATTGGGATCAGCAATACGCCCCACACAGACAAATGGAGTTTTACTATGGAAGGCGACCAATACGCCTCTCTGTTTAGTGGGGCCATTAGCTTGAAATATCTGAGGGTAACGTGCATCAAAATATTTTAGGGCAGAATTAGTGGAGAAGTGAGTTTCTTGCAAACAAGCAATGTCAACTTGGCGAGCCCGGAGAAACTTAAATATCTTTACCCGTTTCTGTGGAGAGTTCATCCCCTGGACATTCAGTGATAACCAGTTCAACGACATGGAGATCTAAAAAAGGAAGAGTAAATCCACTGCGGTCCCCGGGAGCCCTGGAAAAAAATTTACAAAAACACAAAACACACATGACAAAGGACAAAGAGAAAGAGACGAAAAAGAAAGGAGAAGACATCTGATATACAAGCAAGATATCTGTGAAACATGGAGGTTGATTCAAACAATATAGTTATCAATTGTGGGTAAAACACCCACATAAAGGCTAGGTAGCGGGCGGGACAGAAGACCAGACCGCTAGCCAGCTCGGTGGGGGACACGACCATCCACCGGGACAACTCGGCATAGATATAAAATACAAAAATATTATACAAACAACTGAGGCTAATACACCCATAAATAAGCAATCCAAAAATCGCAGGACTATAGAGATCTCAGCCAATCAGTGCAGAGAAAAGAAACATCTACTCTGGATTGGAAGAGATAAAACACACGGAGATATAAAATCCCCGAACAGATCCAGAATCAAGTCCAGAAGGTGGCAGCAAAAATCCACATGGGACTAAGCTATATACTGACGGCCAGCTTCTAAACATCAAGTTGCGGAGACTTCCTGAAAACGTTGGGCCCGTAGGGATTGGAGGGCCTGTGGACCATTTTGACTAGAAGGAGAAGGAGATTTACGCGAAGACTGGGAATTTCGAAGACGTGTAGGGATTGGAGTCTCCTCACTCTGGGATTGTGGCAGTTCCAGCTTAAGCTCCTGGAAGTGACGCCGAAGATCCGCAGGTGAAGAGGCTTGGAATTGACGACCTTGAAAGGAGAATAAAAGCTTGAAAGGGAAGCCCCATCTGTACTTGATATCAGCCGATTGAAGAATTTGAAGATAGGGTTTTAAGGTACGACGTTTGGCAATCGTGACTGGGGACAAATCCGCGAACAGATGAACAGGGTGACCTTGAAATTCCAGAACCGAACGGTTCCGAGCCGCCTGCAGTAGACGTTCTTTAGTGAGATACAAGTGAAATTTAATAATAATGTCTCTGGGAGGGCCCTCCGTAGGCTTAGGTGCTAGAGCTCTATGGATACGGTCAAACTCCAAACGTTCCATGGGAATCTCAGGGGCTAACTCCTGGAAAAGAGCAGTAGCAGTGCCCTGCAAATCGGTAGTTGCCTCGGGGATTCCGCGGATGCAGAGATTATCCCTGCGAGCTCTATTCTCAGCATCCTCTAACTTATCCTTCAAAGTATCCAGCTCAGCATGTAGATCTTCCACTTCTTGTTCATGACCTTCCAAGACTGTAGTCGCCAGATCCATACGTTGCTCCAACTGATGGGCGCGCAGGCCCAACTCCTTTAGGCCTCTCGCCAGATCAGAAGATAATTTGCGCTAGGCAGCTGTAATCTCCTCTCGCACTATAGCACGGAATTTGTGTAGCAAGGCTTCGGGATTGTGTTCAAGAGAATGAGCCATCCCCGATGGGAATTGCCGCTGACTATCTCCGTCAGACTCAGGATCACCTGGAAGCTGGGTGTTGTCGTCAGGCTCAGGCGGGCTAGGTATCAGCTTAGCGATGTGGCCCTGTGGAGAGGATTGTTGTCGGGCCCGATGTTTAAGTTTAGTGCGGGGAGTGCGGTGCATTGCCGGGAGTGTTCCACAGGTTTCCAAGGCACCCTCAATCTATTGAAGTGACGCGTTAGGGTGTAAAAGCTCAATGGCCGAAAGAAATAGCTCGGTGGCACGGCACAGGGAGGTCACGTTGGCATTTTCCCCCTGGCTCGCGTACGTGTCCCCCACTGGGGAGGTGTTCACAGAAGGTTCAACATAACGCCGCAGCCAGTAAAATGTAGATGATTATGGTACCCAGGCCGGGTATGCAGGCTGAGTAGAGGCTGCCAAGATATATATAGCTCAGGCACTCCTGATTTATCCACTGGGGAAGGGGGTTATTAGGAAGAATTCCTTTCCTCCTCCAGCTCTATTCCTGCAGCAAATCAGATCACCAGTATCTCACTGTGATCCTGCAGGGATATGGTGTAATCCACAGGGCCACCAGGAGGATCAGGGGGACCCACCCAGCCTGTCCCAATAGCTGACCTGTATCCAGAGCTGGATGGGCAGGGTGAAGGTGCGGTGATCCGCTCCGGCCGCGGATTTAGGAAAGACCGCGGCTTCACATGCCGCAGTAGGCCTCAAACCGCCCCGCGCCCCAGATGCTCAGAGAAGGGGCAGAGTTGCTCGACACCCCTCCTCGGATGTCAGACAAGGTCCAGGCAGCCGGGGATACGTCGCGGGTGGCCCCCGCTCCCCGGATGGCAGCGGATGGAGGATCAGGGTGCCGGAGCTCAGGAGGAGATGTCTGCACCCGGTGCCATCTTGGACACACCCCTCCATTCATTTTTTTTTTCAATGGTTTTCGGCCTTGCCATATTTGGGGATCAAGCTCTTCCCCGTCTTACAAAGGACTTTATCAGGCTAATTTCCCCTCTTTAAGGATTTGCCGGAGATGTTGTCTTCTTGGGCTCATCTCCTGCTTTTGTGGTTCGGTAGAATGAATGCGATCCCTATGACTTATCTCCCTAAATTATTATATGTGTTTCGGGTTTTACTGGTCCCTGTCCTTATTTGCATATATTTTACGCATTCATCAACGGAAACTTCTGTCTTTTATCCGGGGCTCCACACGCCCTAGCATTAATAAGAGAATTTTATTTGCCCGTAGGACCAAGGGTGGACTGTCTGTCCTGAATCTTCATGCTTATTACCTAGTGGCGAATATTGCTCCACTAGTCCATCTTCACATGTCTCGTAATATTCCCCTGTGGATCTGATGGACTCCCACCCGACACCACTTTCTTCTTTGCCGTGGCTCCCCTCTATTTGTCGCCGGTCACCTCCTAGTCCGACGTTAGCGCACACACTTTGAATTTGGGATACCATTAAATATTCAGCTGGTCTCATTTCTGCTCACTTACCTTTGATGCGCCTACTCCACAATCCATTGTTTCCCCCGGGCCTTGACAGTCCTGGACAGATTGCATGGTGGCCGGCTTATGGCTTCTACGACGTGCACACTTTGCTCTCTCCTACTCGGATACTTACTTTTGAGACTCTGCGTTCTTCTTATTACATCCCGTTGAGGGAGCATTTTGGCTATCTTCAACTCTGTCACTTTCTTACTACATTATTACAAGCCCTTTCGGGACCCTATAGGCCGACTCCCTTCGAAAGTCTTTGCAGGCACAGGCCTCAGGCGCCAGGCTTGATCTCTCTTGTCTACTCCGCTATTATTTCTTATAGGACACCCCTGGTTCGCTCTTATCATCAGCATTGGCAATCGGAACTCGGGGGTTGTCTAGATCAGCAAGACTGGCGGATCATGACTCAAACATTGTCTAAATGTTCGAGGAATGTTGTTTTTTTAGAAAATGCCTACAAGGTCCTTTACAGTTGATATTATACGTCTGCCTGGCTGGCGTGTTTTATCCCCTAATATTCTCCGACTTGCTTTCGGGGTTGTCAACAAATAGGCACCATGGCTCATATTTGGTGGACTTGCCTCAAGGTGTGCAGACTATGGATTAGGGTCTATGCCCTTCTCCGCACTATGTTACACACAGATATTAAGTGCAACCCATATGAGGCGCTATTATTTAAACCGTTAGTAGGCCTACTCCGTCCTGAGCGGCAGCTGGCATCGCATCTCAAAAACAAAGTTTTGAGACAGGTCAAAGCTCAAACAAGTTTTTGCAGATTTGGCGCCCCTGGATTGATGTGGCTCAACTGTGTATATTTGACCAGACCCTTCTGTCGATATAAGACTCTCCTGGCACGATCCCCTGCAGTCCTTTCTTTGTCTTTACTACCCTTGTTTCTCCCTTCTTTGCTTTTTTCTTTTCTTTCTCTTTCTTTCCTTTGTTTTTGTCAGTCTTTAGGCTATTTGCGCTGATTGTAATACTCCTAGAGAATCGTATCTGCAATGTTTTATATACCTGTCAGACTTTCTCAAGAGCCTTTGGTGTAGAGTACCAATGTGCGTCCAGTGAGGCTCCGTGCTCAGCTTTTCCTACCCTCTGTATGCGATTTTGGTGATTATCTTTGGCCTTTGCCTACTAGCTCATTGGTCGATACTTGTTTGCTGTTAACACAATTTATAAGGTTTCATTCCATCCTTTTATATATTGTGTTTATGTGCTCAGTTTCTCTCTGTGTCAATACTTCAGTGCATTTGTTATGTCCCTCATCAGAAGAATTGTATACCTTTATTCTTTTGTGCCAGTGATCTTTCTTTTGATTGTCTCTTTGTTGTTGTGTTATGTATAATAAAATCCATTGTAAAAGAAAATGTATACTAAGTTTCTCAGTTCATTTTGATGAATTGACAAATTCCTTTCAAAAGTACTTTCAAATTTCATTTGAGTTTTAACATTTGATTTTGGAAGAAATGGACTTTCCTGAAAAAAAACTATTAACTGTTAGAAATTCATTTGATTTTGAGAAAAAATATCCACCCTACTCCTTTTGAATATACTCCTCACTGTGGTCAAAAATTAACATTTTGACACCTGAAAACAAAAAAAAAACAAAACTCCATATTACTGTATATGCACCGTGGCTGCAGTAATACACAACAAGGGTATAATTGGGCTTTCAACAAGCTTCAGTTGGTGCTGAAGCACTCCTGAGGTGTTAAGCCCGGTACACACATAAAGTTTCATCTTTCATTCAAGCTAGTGGGCTGACCAAGAAAAACGAACAGTTCACTATACTAACACATGCAATGTTAGTGCGGCTATCTCTCCCGCTGGGCCTTTGTGTTCTGCCCGCCAAAACACTGAAAGCGCTGATCGGATGCTGGTTTTCCAGCATGTCCCTTCAACAAAAGTCGGTTGTTAGACTGACTTCTGTTGGAAAGACAGCTAAACACACTGGCCGAAAGTCAGCCAGTTTCTGTTGGTTTTGCTTTTCCAAACTGAATGGTGCTTTAAAGGCCTTGACAAGGGTGCTACAAGCTTGCCAAAAGCTTTACAAATGCTTTGAGAAAGCTTGCTGTACCCAATTTTTTTTCTACAAGCTGAACAGGGCCTGAAGGAAACCCGTGCTGAGAGGAGTACAGACGCTACCTTTGCTGAACTCCTTCCTAAAATTTTAGTTGCATCACTGTCATGCAATACTCTGACTTCAATAAATTCAGTAAGCCACAAAACGTATGTAACAATTGGCCCTGTATGGTATCAACAAAAAAAGAAAACCTACTAATCGATGAAGTCTAGAGGTGTCTGCCTTGCAACTGAGTCCTCCTTGCACCACTTTGCCTAGGCATCACCATCTTGAAGTATCCTGTATGTGCACAGAGATGCCAAAGTCTATGGGAGCTATTTGGGTTGTGGAAGAAACCTGTAGCAAGTCTGTTCATGTGTGGGGATTCCCACAGGTGTGCGGACATACTGCTGCTTTCAGTTATGTAGACTCTGATAGAGACCTGCAGCATGTTTGCACATGTACGGGGGATCTTGCCCATAGGCAGACATGCTACAGGTCTCTGCTTTTTCTCAACACCTGGAAGAAACCTGTGACATGTCTGCAAATACGCAGGAACTCAGAGTGCGTATGTGCCCCTTAATGAAGCTGCCTCCAGCAATGTGTGTAGTGGACATCCCAGAAGGCAGTGGGGGGATCCCTATGCCTAGATGAGGAATCAGGAATTATTGCACAATTCCATTTGGTAATCTGCGTTGACTAGGCATGATTTGCTGGGCAAAACTGGTCGGGGCTAGGCATAGTTCAGTGGGTTGGACTGGGCAGGGCTAGGTGTGATCTACTGTTGATTGAAAAGCAAAAGTCAACATAAAAGCCCAGCCTGAGGCTGCATGACTGCTTTGCGCTGAAACACTAGAAATTACGGCTGACCCAAAGGGTAAGACAACAGGGATATTTGTCTGAATGAGTTGCAGCGCCATCACTAGATTGCAGTAAGTGTGAAAAGGGACTCATCAATGTCAGAAGAAAGGGCGTAAAAAAAAGCAGATTCACTCAGCTCTACCTTTGCTATCATTAGAAGGTAATCCTATCAGATCAGATTGGATCATGTATAGAGGATGGGTTTAGTTCGTTTGCACATATCTGCAGCATGATAACTTGCTCACAGTGGCTTCACCTCCTGTCACAAGATGCCGTTACCTCAGACTTTTGTGAGTGAATTTTATTGTATATTGATGTCTTCCTAATAAACTGAGCTAGACAATTGGTGGTCTGGCACCTCTCCCTTCCTTCAATCCTTTTTATGTTACAGAGAAAACTTGTTAAAATTACCTCCACTCTATTACTGAACTTATTCTTCATTATGTATATATGTTTGGAATAGACCAAAGTTCTACTTTAAATGCTGTATCTAATGACCTAAGCAATTCCTGAGATATACTCATCTTCACAGTCTTTGTAACAGACCACTATGAATTATGAATGTTTCCTTCCTTCATTTTTAGATTTGTCCCTGAGTTCAGATCTTGTGTTTGTTGTTGCTAATGTAGGCTGTGTAACATAGAAATCTATTAGAGGGTTTTACCTGTTTGCCCTTAGGGTTATTTCAGCTGTATTTTGTAAATAACTTGGATTGCTTCCCTACCCTCATCTAGAATAGGAGCTGAGTCTGTGCAATGCATATGCTTCTTTTATCCTAATCTAAATATAAATGGTAATATCTTGCAGGGATTTAGCTAGTGTTGTCAGCATGGCTGAAGGATATTTTTCTGTAGGTAAGGGGGTGGTTGATAAAATAATAACATTCAGGCCATAAGGTGTATAACATTAATCAAAGAAGGTTAATTTGTATCTAAAACCCTTTTCCTCGTTTTGCATAGAGTAGTGAAGGGTACAATCCCTGTCAGGTTTTTATTGTTGTAATGGTTACCTGAAACCTCCTGGGAACGTCACAGGTCCAAGATGGCTGTGGGACTAGTCCGATAGAACAGCACAGCTCGCACCTGCATAGTGGGAAGCCCGCTGTGAAGACACAAGGAGTCACAGCTGGCTTTCCTTAGCAAACATGCTGGCGCTGGGGACCCAAAGACTGTTGAAGAACCGGCATGGGTGAGGACAGTGCTGGATTCCTGGTCAGGTGCAGTAAGGGGTTGATTTACTAAAAAGAAGAGTGCAAAATCTAGTCCAGCTCTACACAGAAACCAATCAGCTTGCAGGTTTTTCTGTCAAAGCATAATTGAACAAGCTGAAGTTAAAAGCTTATTGGCTAAGATGAACAGCTGCACCAGATTTTGCACACTCCAGTTTTAGTAAATCAACTCCTAAGCCCCAGTTCACTCCGTGGGGGCCATTCAGTGGTATCAATTCCTTCATCCTCCAGGAACTGCCTGCATAGTTTTGCCACATGAGGCTGGGCATTGTCTTGAACCAGGAGGAACCCAGGACCCACTGCACCAGTGTAGGATCTGACAGTGGGTCCAAGGATTTCATCCCGATAACTAATGGCAGTCAGGGTGCCATTGTCTGCCTATAGAGGTCTGTGCGTCCGTCCATGGATATGCCTCCCCAGACCATCACTGACCCACCACCAAAATAATCATGCTGAACGATGTTACAGGCAGCATAACGTTCTTCACGGCTTCTCCAGACCCTTTCACGTCTGTCACATGTGCTCAGGGTGAACCTGCTCTCATCTGTGCAAAGCACAGGGCGCCAGTGGTGGACCTGCCAATTCTGGTGTTCAATGGTAAATGCCAGTTGAGCTCTATGGAAAGAAGTTGGGCCCTCAGGCCACCCTCATGAAGTCTGTTTTTGATTGGTCAGACACATTCACACCAGTGGCCTGCTGGAGGTCATTTTGTAGGGCTCTGGCAGTGCTTATCCTGTTCCTCCTTGCACAAAGGAGCAGATACCGGTCCTGCTGATAGGTTAAGGACCTTCTACAGCCCTGTCCAGCTCTCCTAGAGTAACTGCCTATCCTCTGCATTCGCCTCCATGCTCTTGAGACTGTGCTGGGAGACTCAGCAAACCTTCTGGCAATGGCACGTATTGATGTGCCATCCTGGAGGAGTTGGACTGCCTGTGCAACCTCTGTAGGGTCCAGGTATCACCTCATGCTACCAGTAGTGACACTGACCTTAGCCAAATGCAAAACTACTGAAAAACTGTCGGAAAACATGAGTAAGGAAAAAAATGTCAGTGGCCTCCATCTGTAAAACCATTCCTGTTTTGGGGGTTGTCTCATTGTTGCCCATCTAGTGTACCTTTTGTGAATTTCATTAACACCAAAGCATCTGAAACTGATTAACAACCCCCTCTGCTACCTAACTGACCAGATCAATATCCCAGGAGTTTACTTGACTTGATGCTATACTCTGATTAAAAAGTTTTTCTTTCATTTTTTTTTAGCAGTATTTGTTTGCAGCAGATGGCATGAAGTTAATTAATCTCCATGCAGCTATAAGATCACTATTGAATCGAGTTATGCATTTATTTTAAAAGTGTATTACTGCACAGAACTAGCATTAGTACCTGTATCTTTCTTGTTTGTCAGCCTCCTGTTTTCCCCTGTGCAGCAGCGCTCAGACTGGTAGAGAGACAAATCCCCCTCCCCAACTCCTTCCCGTTCATCTAATGAATCAGTCACTCCTGTGTGTTAGACTACAGTGAGAATAAGGACCCACTGACACCATCCTGCACCACCACACAGGCATTGTCATGCATTGTAGAACACTGTGTTGACGGCCCATTCAAAATGAAAGTGCAGCAATGCACCTCGATGCAGGTTAAGAGATTTTCTTTTTTGTGAAGCAACACACAGGACACCACACATATAGTGCACTACATTGTGTTAAACTAAGTGGAAGATGGATTGTATAGTGCTCCGTGAGATGTTCAAAGCTTGTTTATAGCCTAACCCTGCTTTAAATTTCTCCAAAGCTTTATGCCTGACCTGTCTGAGGTGTTCCTTGGCCTTCATGATGCTGTTTGTTCACTAATGTTCTCTAACAAACTCTGAGGACTTCACAGAACAGCTGTATTTATATGAGTTTAAATAACACACAGGTGGACTATATTTACTAATTGGTTCCACTAGATTTTAGTTAGGGGTATCAGAGTAAAGGGGCCGAATACAAATGCACGCCACACTTTTCAGATATTTATTTGTAAAAAAAATTGAGAACCAGCTATCATTTTCCTTCCACTTCACAGTCATGTGCCACTTTGTGTCGGCCTATCACATAAAATTGCAATAAAATATATTTACGTTTTTGGTTGTAACATGACAAAATATGGAAAATTTCAACGGGTATGAATATTTTTTCAAGGCACTGTAGTAGTCTTACAAATCCTTTTATTAAAAAGTCCATAAATTCTCTGTAATGATCTATACACACCAGTGGCTGCTCCTCATGAGAAAACAGAAAAGGCACAGCGCTATAATTACAAAACTAGAACTAAACATGAAATAAATAATTAATAAAAATTAAAAAGTCCAATGAAAAAATGAAAAATAAAAAGTCTCTAATGACAAATATAGATTCAAATAGTTCAAAAAAATGCTTTGGGAATCCACCATCACCAGCACCTCAAGAAATACTGCCTCTTACCAGACTGGAATGACCACACAATTAAGTGCCGGTCAGGAAGAACGTAGTGTGGATATCAAATTAGGATGACGAACTCAGACACTATTGCCTCTGAAAACGTCAGGTGAACTCCAAATGTTGGATGTAGATAGATGCCTATTGGATCCCTCTCAATTGATTCCCAAATCAAGGCATTAGCTCCCAACTGATACTTCAGGTAATTTGCCAAATATAGACCTGAAACAATGAATTATCCTCAAAGAGGACAA
The DNA here is from genome assembly GCF_062004578.1 of Staurois parvus. Lineage (NCBI taxonomy): Eukaryota > Metazoa > Chordata > Amphibia > Anura > Ranidae > Staurois > Staurois parvus. Next base: position 672,411 of record NW_028318176.1, on the reverse strand, counting down.
AATCATCCAAAAAGCAAAAGAATCCTCATAGTGTAGTATGATAAGCAGGATTTATTGCCTTACAACATAGTATTAAACATACATCAAAAGATAATTAAAGCAGCATGTCACCATATAACCAAATGGTATGTTTCTAACCAACAAGATGGCCGCCACGTTCCGCTGCATGCTGACTCCTCCCAATGCGTTTTGTCATCTGTGAGGTCCTATTTCAATCAATGCTAATACCAAAACAGGAAAATACACATTAGCACTGAAGCCAAACACACCCAGATACATTGCCAGTGCCTGTGTCCCTTAGAACTGAATATATGGGACACTTGACACGAAAACAACTGAACACTATGGCGGATTATCTTTAAACAATCAGATGAATTATATATCACTAGTAAATGCAAACAAATGCATGATTTTACAGCAGAGACTTAGCAAAGCTGAACCTGGCGCCATCTTGTGTACAAAATGCAATAAGCAACACAACACTACTAAATGCTTACAAATACAAGAAAAAAACATTTTATCTTTCAAATAAATATAAAAGAAAAACTATTTTTTCATTACAACAATATATTTATATAAAAAAAAGGCAACAGTATGTTATACATTTTAAAAAAGATTATACTTAAAAAATTCATTATAAAAATATAATGAAAAAAAATGTACTTAGATTTACCCATTACTAATGAATGCATTTACATCAACAATTTAACATTCTGAATTTGTTTATTTTCAGGACGCTTAATGATGCAAAGTGTTTGTGAACGAGCCCCTCTTTTGTGACCTGGACCATTATCAGATGGACAGTTCTATTCACCCCTGAATCTCCTGCAGGTACTGGATATATACATCTGTGAATTTACAGATTTCTGTTGCTTGCTCAACCCTGATACATAAATGTAATGTAGAGACTTATGAGCTGTTACTGATATCTGGTTTGTACTGCTGATAGTGCAAAGTTTTTCTATCAGTTCTGTAAGAATCTGTCAGAATCTATATGGCGCTTTGAATTTATTAGTGGAAAACGCAGCACTGCTTTGAAATCTGAACAGGTCTCATAATACCAAGCACAGAATGAAAGGTGGGGGGTGGGTCATGCAAAAGTCCCCAACCCACCACCTATGGGATCAAGGCAGACTGGGGAATGTTCTAGAGGTTGTGAGCAATTTGCATGCTTACCTGTGATTGGTAAAGGTTATGTCTCCTGTCTTCTATACGATCCTCTGGCACAAGCTGTCACCTATAAAAAACAGAGGATGTGTCACTAAGTGTGTAATCGGCTATTGAACTCAAGAAAAAGCACATCCTGCTCTCCCACCTTTGTCGTGACTCTTTTATGAGGTTTCTCTGAAAGGGGACTTTAAGTTTTAGTAAAATTTTAGATTGAGCTTAGCTATAGAAATAGCAATTGCTAAGCCTAATAGCTGAGCTTAATGTGTATAATTCTAAGTATTTATGTTGATTTGTTGTTTAGTTATTAATTTACTTAATTTTGGTAATATAACAGGTAAATATTTTTTAATACCTATAATGAAGGGCCCCGGCCTATTCAACCCATGGGCTTGAGTCCAGAGTTTTCTTCTTAATGTTAACAAGTTCTGTCTACAATCTCATTAATTTAGGTGCAGACATATTTATATGCATATCAGGAGGGGGGACTTTGTTGTTTGCTACTACTGTCATCCAGTGTCTATACCCAGCCTAACTGAAGTGTTAGAGGGAACCTGGAATATTAGAAATAAATGGACTTCCATTGTTGACTCTGTAAGTTCCAGAATGCTCTCCCTTGCATTGCTAAACTGGAACAAGTAGGCAGCCATAGAGGTCTTAGAACTCTAATTTCCCACACTGCATACTTGTTCCTGGTCAGTTGCTTGCTAAGTAGTGGAGCCTAGATCTAATTTACAAGCCTGTGTTTTTAAAAGCAAACCAACAGTGGCTGCTCCATTTTTGCTCCACTGATCTCTTTGTGTATGTTTAAAATGGCCAGATGGTGGGCTTGTATTTCAGGAGTGTTGTTTATAATAAGGCAAAGGCGGCCAGTGCATCCTTTAAATGCCTGTGATCAAGCTGTGGTTAGTTCAGATTACAGACTAAAGGCACAGAGCCACGCTGATCGGCTCTGTGCCTTTAGTCTGTGATCTAAACTGTGATCACTGTGATGACCAATACTATTGTTTACATTTTAGAGCCGGTACCTTCCTCCTCTGCCACCATTCTCCTGTTCCTCATTCTTTTTCATCTCCTAGCGTCTTAGCAGTTCTCCTGCCAATCCTATAAGTAAAACAATAAATAGAAAAATCTTGTGAGCTGCTATTGTAAGTGCAAATGCCAAATAATATTCTATGTAAATAATTGTGAATCGCTCACACCGTACACATACCCATACAAATGTGTTAATTATTTTTACGTAGCAATGCGGTGCCGTGCTCCTCTATCAATAAATTAACAACTTAAATCATCCAACAAATGAACTATTATATACAGTTGTGTCCAAAATTATTCAACCCCCAATGCTGTAAAGGGGTTTAGGGACTATAGTGTACATTTGGAATTGTATTCAGAATCAAATCCTACAAGGACGTTGTAACTACCCAAATGCAACTAAAATGACATCAATTGTTTATGTAATACAGTAGTAAATGGTTCTTATGTGGTTTCTTCATTGCCACAATTATTCAACCCCTTAAAGACTACCACTCTGAAGAACAGAGGTTCATACAGGTGCTTTCCATCAGGTATTGAAAACACCTGTGGATGTCACCGAGCAGCAATCAAGCATAATAAGCACCAATTAGGCAGCTTTAAAATGACTGTGATACTCAGCTCCTTCTAGACATTTACTGGTGTGGTTACAAACATGGTGAAGGCAAGAGAATGGTCCAGGAAGACAAGAGAAGAGGTGATTTCTCTTCACAGGAAGGGCAATGGCTATAAGAAGATTGCAAAGATGTTAAACATACCAAGAGACACCTTAGGAAGCATCATTCGCAAATTCAAGGCAAAGGGCACTGTTGAAACGCTACCTGGTCGTGGCAGAAAGAAGATGCTGACTTCGACTGCTGTGCGCTACCTGAAGCGTAGAGTGGAGAGAAGTCCCCGTGTGACTGCTGAGGAACTGAGAAAAGATTTGTCAGATGTGGGTACAGAAGTTTCAGCCCAGACAATAAGACGCACACTGCGTAATGAAGGCCTCCGTGCCAGAACTCCCAGGCGTACCCCCTTGCTGTCTCCAAAGAATAAGAAGAGTCGACTGCAGTATGCCAAAAGCCATGTGGACAAACCACAAAAGTTGTGGGATAGTGTTCTGTGGACTGATGAAACAAAATTAGAACTGTTTGGGCCCATGGATCAACGCTATGTTTGGAGGAGGAAGAACAAGGCCTATGATGAAAAGAACACCTTGCCTACTGTGAAGCATGGTGGAGGGTCAATCATGCTTTGGGGCTGTTTTGCTTCTGCAGGTACAGGGAAGCTTCAGCGTGTGCAAGGTACCATGAATTCTCTTCAGTACCAGGAGATATTGGATGGAAACGTGATGCAGTCCGTCACACACCTGAGGCTTGGGAGACGTTGGACCTTTCAACAGGACAATGATCCCAAGCATACCTCCAAGTCCACTAGAGCATGGTTGCAGAGGAAAGGCTGGAACATTTTGGAGTGGCCATCGCAGTCACCAGACTTAAATCCGATTGAGAACCTCTGGTGGGACTTAAAGAAAGCAGTTGCAGTGCGCAAGCCTAAGAATGTGACTGAACTGGAGGCCTTTGCCCATGAAGAATGGGCGAAGATACCCGTAGATCGCTGCAAGACACTTGTGTCAAGCTATGCTTCACGTTTAAAAGCTGTTATAACTGTAAAAGGATGCTGTACTAAGTACTAAGATTGAATGTCACTTGGGGGTTGAATAAAACTGATAATGCTGTGAGCACAGAAAAGACATTTGTGGTTATTTCATTATAACTGTTATGTTATATTTGTCTGACCTACAAGTGCCTCTTTAATGTAAATGTAAGCAAGATGACTGAATGATCAAAAGCAATGTCAAACTGGCCAAAACACTCAATTTCAGTGGGGGTTGAATAATTTTGGACACAACTGTAAGTGTCCATGCAAGATCCGTAGTTATTTTGCATTCACTGTTGTGTAGATATGGAATGCTCCTCAGTACACCTCGTGTGATATTTTCAAATACAATGTACACCTCCACCGGTTGTGCTCTCACCTTATGTATATGACCAAACAGCTAAGTCAGGTCATATGTAGCATGTGTCCCTTATTTGGACTGTGGTGAGATGGTAGTGCTTTCCAGTGGGTGGGGGTTTCCTTCACTGTCCTAGTAATCCTCCTTGTTCAGCTTGGGCTACATCAAATATTATGCATTCTGGTGCTTTTTGGAATAGAACAAACTGGTCGGCTGCTTTTGGATCTGCCTGGTTCATCCCTCTCCACAGGGTTCATGGTATGGCCCTGATAAATCAGTCCATTGAGGCTCCTTCCTTAATCTGTAGGCCAGTTAGGACATCCGACTGAAACCATTTTTTACTACATGTATAAGTCTGTGAATTTTTTGATGTAATAGATGCTGTGCCAGCACAACTGCAATTGCATCCAATTATTGCAGACTTTCCTCCATTTTTCAGAGTCCTTTGTATCCTCCAGGCTTTTTGGAAATCTCTAGACAAGAAAGAAACACCAGCCTGGTTTACTGCTCATTTGGTCAAAATCTCTCTTTAAGCAGTTCTCTGTAACACATACAGGATTTTCACACCGTCATTTGATGCCAGGGGTGTTGATAAGGACCACTACAGGCATATTCTGTATCACCAGTTATGATTTTCCAACCTCTCTCAATGTAGCCATGGCCAAAGCACTTAGCAGGGTCATTGGAGCCACAGATTAAACTGATATGGAAATTTGTAGACTATAAAATTCACCACGCTATGCACTAGTAGTCTTCCTCAAAGCTGCAAACTATGCCATCAACAAATTGTGTATTTTCCCTTCAAAAGTCTCTGTCTTCTGTACCAAAACATTCCTCCTCAAAAGTATGGAGACCAGCAACAAATAGTAAAAGAAACTCCAGTTTTTCAACATCAAGTTTTTTTTTTCCAGCTTAGCAGTTATGTTTGTTGCGTAGCAGAGGTTTCCAAAATAGAAAGAGTCTGAGCAGGTATTTAGCAGAAATCATCCTTAACTGAGCTCCAGTGAGCAAAAATGTGGTACAGAGGGAGCATATGGACATTATAGGGGGCGCACTGACCACCAGTGTTATGGGGGGAAAACATCAATGACCACCAACAGTCACTTATATCACCAGTATTAAAAGGGGCACATGGCATTGACCACCAATATTTAAAGGGGCATGTGCCACCACCATAAGGGAGTACCTAACTCCTGACCATTACAGTATACAAGTTGTTCTGTGCATTACATAGTCTTGACCACTGTACCCTGACTGCTGTACTGTATATATTATGTCCTACATTAAATAAGTTTGTGAGCATGCAATACATCAGTTTTTTGAGGATGATTTGTCCTTTTTTCCTTTTTATATATTAAAAAAATAAAAATTCCATTGGTTATTAAATACAACCAAAAAAGCTCTATCTGTCTAGAAAAATGAATATAAAATGCATTTGGGTACAGTGTTGCACGACCGAGTAATTGCCAGTGAAACTACTACAGCACAAAAAACTAACAAATGTCCTAGCAATGAAGAGAATTACCGACTAGTTAGTAATCAAGTGGTTAATATACTGTAGTTCTTAAATAGTCAAAAGAATTGAAAGTAGTAGCATTCATTTAAAACGGCTTAATTGCCTTAACTCTGCCCTATAGCAGCAATACTGCTACAGGGCGGAGTCCTTGCGCAAAATCACATATACATTACGTGATTCATGCTCCTGCTGTGATCGCGGGCCTGGGAAATGCGTGAGCCAGCCGACCTGCCGGTGCCATGATTTGGTGCCTGACCGGTCAATCAACAGATTCAGGCCAGTATTGTTTGGCCTGGATCTGCTGATTAATTCCTGGCCTATCACACATCATCCTGTACCTGTGTATACATTTACACAGGTATAGCAAATGAAGCAATATTCTCTCTCTGGGCACATTCTGTCCCAGGGAGAGAAGAAACAGATCCACTTTGTAGCAATTGTACCCACAGAGATGGACGCAGTTCAACCATTTTGCTCCAACCTCAATCTTGGAAAAGGATCATCCATCTTGTACAAACAAGTTTTCTCATCCCCCTCCCCCTCCCTCTCTGAGATCCACAGTGACATGTAGTCGGTGTGTGCTGGAAGTGTCACAGGCAAGCCAGAGCACAGCAGGTAGCTCCAAGCTATAAAACCTCTCTGAGCTGGGTGCCGGGCGGTCTAAGAAACTGTGCAATTTGGCACCTCGTAAAAGGATAACCCAAGCCTTCCCGAGTTCAAAGACATTCCAGAGGAGTCATAAACTAGATACCACTTTTAAAATCCATTTTTCCCCTATGTCTCATATCTTGGAATATGAGAGACATACATAAAAACCAGGCATATCTTCAGATTGGTCACGAGAATATAAACCGTTTGATATGTCACACTCCTTGTCTGGAATATATAGGAAAGCAGAAAATTACATCTCTTGAACCATTCAAGTATGTATTTCATATTTCATATCTAACCGTTCCGCAGATGCGTCTGCATATTAATCTACCCGCGGGTGGAATGTTACTTGTGCCTAGGAAAAGTTATGAGCCAAAATATAAGCTAGGAGAGATTTTGGTTCTAGCTTGGGTCTCCGCCTAGACACCCCTCCCCAAATGAGGCATTGGTCCTTGGCTTCAGAAACACCCCCTGCTGGGGGACGACAAAATAGGCTGTCAGGCCTAAGAGTTGAAGTTGAAGAAATCTCCCTTTTAACATCAGAACCAACTTGGGAGACGGTGCCCTTTTGCTCTGAAACTTGATCTGCTTAACCCAGGACTTCTGGCAAGTACTCTACCTCTCTAAACTTCTTTCTGTTACCTCTTTGCTGTGTTATTGCTCTCTGTATTTGTATATATATTGGTTACATCTTTTTTCTGTAAATATTTTTATTGCACCCGTTTGACCTTTTAGTAATAAATCTTACTTTCTGAAAGTGTTGAACTGTTTCTAAAGCTTTTTAATGCAACTTACGAATTCATGCCACTGAAGAGCGCTACTATGTGTGTTTAACCCTCTGTATAACCTGTCTGCGGTGACAGTGGTGCACAGACGTTTATTTCAACCATCATAGTGTTATTGCTGATATTGCCGAGTTTCCTCTTTCTCTGTACAAAAAGGAGGTGGTGGCAGTGTGAAAGGTTAATAGCGTAATTAACCTGACCCAGTAACAATCGCATTCAGGCTGCCACTACATCGATTTGTGGTCCATTAGCTGGAAAATTGTTGTGCAGGGTGCGGCTGGGCATTGTTACGCACGTGACATCGAGGTTTTAGATTGGCTAGTCCTTCGGTCACAAGTTTGGTGAGAAGGGCTGGGGTCTGACGCGCGATCGTCACTCACTTGAGTAAAAACAGCACACCTTTACAGTAAAAACACATAGGTCACATTTAACCCCCTGATTGCCCCTCAGTTAACCCCTTCACTGCCCTGTCACCAGTGTCATTAGTACAGCGTACAGATTTTTTTACTGATCACTGTATTAGAGCCATGGGTATATGTGGAATAACTCCCCAAATTACATTCTGCTACTTCTCCTGAGTATGGGGAGACCACACGTGAGAGACTTTTTGGCAGTCTAGCTGCCTACAGGAAATATTCCAATAAGCACCTTCAGGCTTTTAAAAGGCTTTATTTCCTTATCACACTTTCTGACTACCTACCACAGTTTCGGAGGCTCTGAAATGCCAGAATAATACGCCCCCCCAAATGACCCATTTTTGGAAAGTAGACACCGCAAGGAATTTGATAAGAAGCATGTTGAGTATTTTGCAGATCTCGTTTGTTGCCACAAGTTTTTTCAAAACTTTGTGAGAAAAAAATGATATCTGCAAAATACTCACCATGCCTTTTTTTAAATTCCTGGGGTGTCTACTTTCCAAAAAGGGGTCATTTGAGGGGGTTTGGTGCTGTCTTGGCATTTCAGGGCCTCCGAAACTGTGGTAGGCAGTGAGGAAGTGCAACGAGGAAGTTAAGCACCTTCAAGCTTTCAAAGTTGTCATTGGATTTCGGGCTCCTGTATGTGGCTAGGCTCCCAAAAAGTCTCACACAAGTGGTGTCCCCATACTCTGGAGAAGTAGCAGAATGTATTTTGCGGTGTAATTCCACGTATACCCATGGCATGTGTGAATAATATATAATTTAAGTGACAACTTTGTGTAAAAAAATAAAAATATATATGTATATATATATATATTTTCCAAGAACTTTTGGAAAAAAACAAAAAAATCTTCCATGGACTCAACATACCTCTCAGAAGATAGCTTATAGTGTCTACTTTCTGAAAAGGGGTCATTTGGGGGCGTTTGTTTTGCCCTGGTAAGTAAAATCCCAGAAAGTAAAAGATGTATAAATTCCAGTATCTATACCATAGTTTGTAGACGCTAAAAGTTTTACACAAACCAATCAATATGCAGTTACTGGGATTTTTTTTTTTCTAAAGACATATTGGCCTAAATTTATGAAAAAATTTCAGTTTTTGAGATTTTTTATGACAGAAATGAGAAAATATCAGGGTTTTTTTTTTATTTTCTCTTTTTATTTGTTTATTGCACACAAAATAAAAACCCAGATGTGATCAAATACCACCAAAAGAAAGCTCTATTTGTGTGGGAAAAAAAGGACATAACTTTTTTTTGGGTACAGCGTTTCATGACCGCACAGTTACCAGCTGAAATAGTGCAGCGCCGTAACACAAGAAAAGTCCTGGTCAGTAAGAGGGGTAAATCCTCTGGAGAGCAAGTGGTTAAAAGTGTTTTTTGTTTTCAGAAAACAGTACTTTTAAGTTATTTTTGTACCTGGGTGATTTTTCATATTTAATTGAAAATATTTTCTATTGTTAGTTAATAAATAAATAATGCCAACCAGGTATTTATCCTTGATATCATGAGCCCTCCTATTCTGTCCAGGAATTTAGTTCATTTAGTTTAATAAATCCCTTACTAATTGCACTTATATGAATGAATGTCAGTGTTGGCAAACAGCAAGTTAATCACAATTTAGAGGTTCTATAACAACATTGTTTTAGATTTTACATTTCAAACTGTTGAGAGTGTTGAAGAAGGTTCAGAATTTTAGTGAAATGGCTCCCTCTAGTGACTAGCTTAAAATAATAAATGTCAGTAATGTATTTGTTTTCTTTTGTGTATTCATTTCTTGTTCAAACATTTTATTAACAATAAATCATAATGTTACAATATTTTCTATTGTTAGTTAATAAATAAATAATGCCAACCAGGTATTTATCCTTGATATCATGAGCCCTCCTATTCTGTCCAGGAATTTAGTTCATTTAGTTTAATAAATCCCTTACTAATTGCACTTATATGAATGAATGTCAGTGTTGGCAAACAGCAAGTTAATCACAATTTAGAGGTTCTATAACAACATTGTTTTAGATTTTACATTTCAAACTGTTGAGAGTGTTGAAGAAGGTTCAGAATTTTAGTGAAATGGCTCCCTCTAGTGACTAGCTTAAAATAATAAATGTCAGTAATGTATTTGTTTTCTTTTGTGTATTCATTTCTTGTTCAAACATTTTATTAACAATAAATCATAATGTTACAAACGTTACAAACAGGGAGACTTTGTTAGTGTACATTGGACATTGAGGTGGCAGTAGGACATAGAAAAAATGAATGAGGATCACGTTACAAATGTCTATATAGTTCCAGCGGAAACAGGTATATAAAAGTCGACTACAGATAACATCATTGTCCCTGCCAATCAGAGTATTGTCTCCCAGGTGCAAAAAAGAAATAGGGCGAAGTTTGGAGGGGGGTCAGACGGGGGTGGAAAATAGGGGAGGGAAAGAGGAACAGCAACAGTGACTCCATGAGCATTCAGCAAGTTTGCAGCAGACCTCAGGTGCTGCCTACGAAGGACTACTGACAGTATCCTTGGCGCACAGTATACCAATCAAGGGAGAAGGAGTGATTCATCGAAGTTAGGCGGGAGGAAATGCTCTACCCAGGGGCTCCATATGCGTAAAAATTTAGGAATCTTGTCTAGAATTGTGGCTTCCACCTTTGCATGTATCATGGCTTGTGTTATTCTGGTTTTGACGGCCATAACACTTAGGGTGGGGGATTTCAAGGATTTCGCTATAACTTGCTTAGCTGCCGTCGTAACTTGCATAAGGAGCTTGAATTGTGAATTGGAAACTCCAGGGGGGCACCGATTGAGTAGGGCTGTCGTTGGGTCGGGTCGTAGAGTGATAGTGCTAAGTGTAGATATCATGGTGAAAATTTCATCCCAAAAGACTTGGGCTACTGGGCAGTTCCACCACATATGGTAGTGTGTTCCTAGGTCTGTGCAGCCTCTAAAACAGTTGGGAGAGTAATTAGGGGTGAATTTTGCGATTCTCGCTGGGACCAGGTACCAGCGGGTTAAAACTTTATAATTTGTTTCCAGTGCTACAATGTTCTGTGATGAAGATTTTGTGTTGGCCCAAATGCGATCCCAATCAGATAGGTCAAGTTTCTTGCCTAAATCCACTTCCCACTTATGGGTATACAGAGGGGGGGACGTGGTGATCGAAGTTGTGAAGAGTGAATATAGGCAAGAGATAAGCCCACGTCTGTGAGGGTCTTTGTAGCATGCTCGTTCGAAGAGAGACATGGCCTCTGGCTGATTAGTTGTTGTAGCGTAGGGGGCGTAAAAGTGTTGTAGCTGCAAGTATCTGAATATCTCGGAAGCTGGGAGGCTATGCGTTTCCCGCAGCGAGGCAAAGGATTTAAACTTATTCCTCTATAGGAAATGATGTGTGCAGAGCAAATTAGCAGAGGACCAGGCTTTGAATAAAAGGGGTGTCTGCCAGGCCGGGGGAAAAGCTGGGTTTTGCAGGAACGAAAGCAGGGGATTATGTAGTGATTGAAGGGGATATCGGGTTTTCAGCTTGTCCCACATGGATAAAAAATGAGAGGTGACGGGATTGGTTATAGAGCGGCGGTCTATTGGCCTCAACCAGAGTAAGTTAGCGGTAGATAAGGGGTCACATTCTATCGACTCTAGTGCCACCCATTGTGGGATTTCAAAGGTTGCATGATATTTAGGTAATTGGGCTAAATGCGCTGCTTGATAGTATTTGCTGATGTCGGGTAAGCCTAGACCACCATTGAGCTTAGAACAGTATAGGATGGAGCGAGGTATACGAGGACGAATTTTGCCCCATACATAGGAAAAAATGCGACACTGCAGTGTGCGGATGTAGTGAGGGGGGACTGGGACTGGGAGGACTCTAAATAGATATAGGATTTTTGGGAGGATTGACATTTTGATAACTGCTATTCTGCCTAGCCATGCGAGGGGTAGGGAAGACCATTTGGTCAAAAGGGCCGAAAGATGGTTTAGCATCGGAAGATAGTTAGCTGCATAAAGGTCTGATAACTTAGCGGTCAGTTTGATTCCCAAAAAAGGGATATGACACTGTGACCAAGGAAATGGTAAAATCCGCTTTAGATGCGTCAACTCTACCGGGGGGAGAGAGATGTTGAGTGCTGTTGATTTATGGGGGTTTATTATTAGCCCAGACAGCGAACCAAACGCCTCGAGAAGCCGGAGTAGGGATGGAGAGGAGGTCAGTGGAGATGTAAGAAAGAGCAAGACGTCATAGTTTATGATGCATGCCTCCTATCTCCAGACCCCTGATATCCGGATTAGCTCTGATTAAGAGGGCGAGAGGCTCTATAGCCAGGGCAAAGAGCAAAGAGGACAGAGGGCAGCCCTGTCTCGTGCCCCTGGAGATTGGGAACTGAGCTGACCTATGCCCCAGATACCTAATTCTGGCCGAAGGCTCTCGATACAGCGAGAAGACCCAGGTTAAAAAATGTGGGCCGAAACCCCAACGATGCAATATATATCTGAGGTAAGGCCATGAGACTGTATTGAACGCTTTCCTGATATCCAGGGACAGGAAGCAGGCTGGGATATTACGGGACCTGGCTAAGTTAGCCAATAGAGATGCACGCCTAATATTATCCCCCGCTTGCCTAGTTGGGATAAAGCCCACTTGGTCGTTATGTATTAGAGAGCCAATACACAGGTTAAGGCGGGAAGAGAGGATCTTGGCTAACAGTTTGATGTCAATGTTGAGGAGAGAGATTGGCCTATAATTGGACCACTGCGTGTCATCAGAATTCGGCTTTGGGATCATTGATATGTTCGCTTGTACTGTTTCATGGTTGAAGGTTTGGCCAGACAGTAAGGCATTAAAAGCATTAGTGAGGATAGGTGTAAGGAGATGGGCAAATTTTTTATAATAAGTGGCTGAGAAGCCATCTGGTCCTAGGCGTTTACGTAGTTTTAGATTTTTAATGGCGTCTAAGGTTTCGGCTGGGGAGATGGGTCGCTCAAGTGCCACTAATTGGCACTCCGAAAGTTTCGGGAAGGAAATGGAAGTTAAAAGGGCCTCTGCTTGTGCGGGGTCAAAAGGTGTGGAAGAGGAGTAAAGCTGTGCCAGGTGTTTTTGGAAAGTCTGTAGAATGAGTTCTGGGTTGCTAGTGGTTGCCAGAAGAGGTGCGTAGCCGGATAGGTTTAGTAAGCTGGTCAAGCCTGCGGAGTGAGAGGGCCAGGAATGTATTGTGTTTATTTGCCCTAGTGTAATATTTGTGCCTAGATCTGCGGAGTGAGAGTTCCGCTTGATCTGTGAGAATGAGATCTAGAGCCAATCTAGATCGCTCCAGGGCCTCACGGTTGGCAGGCGTGGGAGCCGCCTGGAAAGCTTGATGGGAGCAATCGTAGGCCTGTTCCAGGGAGAGACGTTGTCGCCATTTGGTTTTATTTAAGAAGGATGCTTTGCTAATGCAAAACCCTCGCAATACCGGTTTATGTGCTTCCCATAACAGGAGAGGAGAAATATCAGGCGATTGGTTAAGAGAAAAATAGTCTTTAAGGGCTGCTTCAATTTCTAGACAGTGAGCTGGGTTTGCAAGCAAGTTATCATTGATGATCCAGGAGGGTTCAGCAGGGGATGGGGCTAGCGAGGTCATGGCCGTGAGTACGGCGCAATGGTCAGACCAGGGGATTGGAATTATTTCAGAAGTTAGGAGCCGGGAGGTAGAGGCGGTGGTAATAAAAATATGATCTATCCTGGAGAAAGACTGGTGGGGATGAGAATAAAAGGTGTATTGGAGTTTAGCCGGGTTGAGTTCTCGCCATGTATCTATCAAAGAGAAACGGTGTAGTATGGCTTGGAAGGTTTGTTTAGAGGCAGGGATAGGAGATGGTTGAGGGGATTTGTCGAGAAAGGGATATATTACACTGTTAGAATCTCCGCTAACAATTAAAGTTCCGCGTTTATGGTGGTCTATAATCGAGAGTATGTGGGAAAGGAATGGTAAAGGGTCTTGGTTTGGGGCATAGTACGCAACAATGGTGACATCTACGTCCAGGAGTTGCCCTACTAACAGGAGGTAACGACCCTCCGGATCTTTGATTTCGGTACGTAGAGTGAAAGGTGTTGTGCGATGAAAGGCAATCAATACCCCCCTACGTTTGGTGGAGGCAGAGGCTGTATAGACCTGAGGAAATCGGGGGCCAAAAAACTTAGGAGTAGAGTTGGGAGTGAAGTGTGTTTCCTGTAGACAGACTACGTGTGCTTTGAGTGTAGCAAAGGTTCGGAAGGCCTTATTACGCTTCTGTGGAATATTGAGGCCCTGTACATTCAGGGTAAGGATATTTAACGAGCCCATGGGAAAAGTGCATAGTGGTTAGAGTAGCATGTCACTACCTCCGGGGGTGGAGCATGATGGTTACTGTGGGAGATGAGAACGCTGCGGAGTGTGTTGTGCAGAGTCATGGAGTCACGTTGGAGAAGGGGAGGAGGGGTACGGTATGTGAGAGGCAACAGGGAAAAAAGGGTGTAAGAGGCCATTTAAGGCCTAGAGGGTGGGTTCCCAAGGACACCCCGAGTCAGGGCGGGCTAGGGAACAATAGTAGCCCAAGTGCTATTAAATAACCAATAACACAGGGGCTAGGTTGGAGTGTGCAGGTACACGGACCATAAGGATGACAGCAACGAGATTGATAAATGATGACGAGGTCCCGGTAGAACAAGTGCATAAAATAAAAACATATTAAAGAAAATCATGGTATCCTAGGTTCAGACGGCAGTAGCTGTACTAGTGAGATATCACGGGGGAAGGGTTGTGGCATCACATGCCGTCGAAGCCCAGGCTCCCAAATATAAACTAAGCTAGAATGAAGCCCGGGGGGGGGATGTGGAACAATCCCCAGGTTGCGAAGCAACCAAAATTTACCAGGTAGAGGGAGAAAGAATATCAACGGTGGTAACCACAACGACAGTCAAGAGGGTACACCGTTAGGTGTATGTAGCCAAAAAAAAAAATGAGGGAAAAAGAAGAATAGTCGTGGGATATAGTTCAGTCCATGGTATCTTGTGAAGATAGACCCGGAGACAAAAAACGTCCTCGTTTGTGGAGGTTGAGTGGGCCTTCAGTAGCCCGCGCGGGGAGGGATTTCCGCGGTGAGCAGGATGCAGACCTCCGCTTGGCACTCTCCGAAGGCATCGCTGGGGAATGTAGTTGCAGGATCCGCAAGGTGTCTAGGAGATCTTCTGGAGTCTTGCAGGTGTAATCTCGGGACTGGTATCGGAACCGCACTGCGAAGGGGAAGCTCCACCTATACTGAATAGCGTGTTGTTGGAGCACTAGTAGGTGAGGTTTCATAGCCCTGCGCTTGGAGATAGTTGTGGGGCATAGATCTTGGAATAATTGGTAGGTATGTCCCTGGAACTGTAGAAATTCTGCGTTACGGGCAGCTTGTAGGAGTTGCTCTTTGGTGCGGAAGAAGTGGAGCTTGGCTATAATGTCGCGTGGAGGACCATCTGTGCGTCGTGACGCTAATGCTCTGTGGACTCTATCCAATTCTAATCTCTCGATTGGGATAGCTGGGGCAAGCTCTTGGAACAGAGCTGTAGCCGTTGATTGGACATCGACGATCGTTTCCGGAAGGCCACGGATACGCAGGTTTGAGCGCCGTGCCCGGTTTTCAAAGTCCTCCAGTCTAGTCAATAATGTAGCGTTTTCGTCACGCAGGAGATCCAGGTAATCCGCATGTGTCTGAAGCGAGGCGTCAAGACCATCTACCCTCTGTTCTAGGTTCGCGGTGCGCTGTCCTAGTTCACGGATTTCCCTAGATAGCGTGGCAGTGATGTGGTCTGAGGTTTGCTTCAAAGCTTTGTGCAGCATTTTTTCAAAGCGTGACAACAGGTCAGGGTATGTAAGGTCAGGCGTCAGGGCTTGTGCAGGGACATCAGTTTCAATGTCAGACTCACCCTCAGACGTGCAGGGATGGCTGGGCTGCGGATCCTGCAGGGCTGCATATGCCCCTGCTGCTTGTTTGCTTCCACGTGTTGGGGCGGTGGCCATCTTTGTGGAGGCCTTTGCCAGGGCCTCCTTGATTGTTTTGGTGGAAGGGGGGACCTGGTGCCGAGGCGCCCCCTTAACCATTGTGTAGTTTGTGGGGGGGGGGGGGCTGTTATAGTGATTTCAGCCCCCCTGTTCTCCCTCTCCTATGCCTGGGCGCAGTGTAGGCAGCGGTGGGCGGGCCTGTGTGCGGCTCACCACGGGGACACGAGTCCCCTGTCAGAGATCTCCGCTCTGCAGCAGGTGATCTGCCGCGAACCAGGGCGGATCAGACCCTGGATGGATTGCCTCGGGGATCGGGTCCCCCCCAGGATATATTGCGGGCCGGGACCCGCTGCTCAAAAGGCGCTGTCACCCGACGGGGAGACGGAGCCTTATCGGGACATGTCCGTCCCGCCGGCCGCGCATGCGCACTCCTGTGTATTCATTTCTTATGCAGAAAATCAACCTAAACACACCTATTCCCAGCTGCAGGTTTTGATTTTTAACCTCTTGATCTTCGAAGGATCTTACCCCCTTCATGACCAGGCCATTTTTTGCTATTCGGCACTTACTGACAATTGCGTGGTCATGCAATACTGTACAAAAATGATATTTATATCATTTTTTTTAGATTAATAGAGCTCTTTTGGGGGAATTTGATCACCACTGGGTTTTTTTATTTTCTATTATATAATGAAAAAAAAACAAAAATTTTTAAAATAAAACAATATTTTTTACTTTTGCTGTAAAACATATCCAATATAAAAAAAAATACAATTTCTTCATAAATGTCAATTTCAAAAAGTGCAGCGCAACTGCTAATATGTGTACCATTAAATAAATATGTGCAACATTATATAACCTGATAAATATGTGTGACGTCCAACACAACCTGTATATATAACAATAAATGCATATAAACACATGTAAATCAAAATGGCAAATAAATACCACCAATCTCTTGTGCAATTCCCCTTATTTGTCAAATACAGTATTTTGGAACTCATATTGCTATATGAACCTCATATGTGCTGAAAAAGCATATTTAAATGCATGCACATAAAAATATTGTAATAACTTTGTGAGTAGTACTGTTTAGACCTAGAAGAAGGGGACATTCCCCAAAAGCTTGTCCTCAAAATTGTATGTTAGTGCAAATAAAAAATGTATCACGGACAGTACTCAATTGTTTCTGTAAACATATGTGAAATTCATTACAGTTCCATAACTTTCTTGTGCAATTTCCTTTCTTCAAAGAAAATCATGCTTGATGGCATGCATATATCATGCATTCTTCATATAAACCTTCTAATGTGCTCCACCACAATGAACCAACACCTCTCAAGGCTGCTGCTTACCTCAAGGTTTGACCCACACAAAAAGTAAGGTCAAATCACACTTTCCCAACACTCTGCGTACAGTACATGGTATTCTTTCTCCAATCAACTTATAACAGGTAAGTGTCATGTTAAGACCGCTGGACTGCAAACAGATCAATGCAAAATATAAAGCAAAAAGAATCTCATGGTGCAGTATCAGAACAACTAATTTGCTTTTATTAAAAAGATTAAGAACACTCACAAAAGTAGTGCACTTGTAACACCCAGTGCACCAGATAATTCTCTTGTTTGAAATCGTGATGCGTGATGACGTCACGTGACATCGCATGTTCATGCGTTTACATTCACTTTTTCAGTACACACAAAGTTCATCTAGGGATTTGACTTCCAAAGTACTGTTCTTGACAAATAAGGGGAATTGCACAAGAGATTGGTGGTATTTATTATAAGTTTATTGCCATTTTGATTTACATGCCTTTATATCCATTTATCATATAAACAGGTTGTGTTGGATGTCACACATATCTATCAGGTTATATGATTTGCGCATTTTTATTTAGTGTTACACATATTAGCAGTTGCGCTTCACTTTTTTATACTGCTTTCTATTGCTGTTTGAACACATAACAGTGATTAGCTGCAACACATAATATTTATTTTTGTTTTTTTCACATATTTAGGTTAGCACAGAGGTTCCTTTTTGTCTTCATAAATTTAGGCCAAATGTATTCTGCTACATGTCTTTGGCAAAAATATCCTTATAAGTGTATAGTAATTGGTTTGCGTTTAGTAATAGCGGCGATCAGCGACTTATATCGGGATTGTGATGAGAACGACATGAGTGCGACAGGCAATCTGACACTGAGGGAGATTTACTAAATCTGGAGCACTCAGAATCTGGTGCAGCTGTGCATGGTATCAATCCGCTTCTAACTTCAGCTTGTTCAGTTAAGCTTCAGCAATAAAACCTGAAAGCTGATTGGTTTCTATGCAGAGCTGGACCAGATTTTGCACTCTCCAGGATTAGTAAATAACTCCCCGCCTCCCTGAGTGGGAACTGACTGACTCTGACATCACCAATGACACTAATACAGTGATCAGTGCTAAAAATATGCACGGTCACTGTACTAATGACACTGGGTAGAAAGGGGTTAACATCTGGGGCAATCAAAAGGTTAACTGTGTGCCTGGCAAGTATTCATGAATTTACTGTGTGCTGATTTTACTAAGGGATGTCATGGTTTTTATTTCCTGCTTTGCAGGGAGACAAAAAAACAGCACATCCCCACTGTCAGTAGAGAGATCTGTGTTGTTAACCAACACAGCTCTCTCTCCTCATCATCTGATCGGCAGGTCCCTGCCATGAATCATTGGCCAAGACCTGCTGATCTGCAAGTGCTGGAGCCAGTGACAGCACAGCTAGGTTGGTGGGCATGTGCACTCCCTACTCAGAAATAAACAATCCCGTGTGTATATATACGTGATTTTGCGCAGCTGGACCCACTGTAGCAGTAAAACTACAGTGTGTGGTCATCAAGCGGTTAATATCTGCCTGTAAGGACACATTTCTGTATGCACAGTTAATTAATAGAATCTGATGAAGAAGCCGATGAGAAACAAGACAGTGAAAAGCTTTTGGTGTAAGAGCATCAAGGTAAACTATTGTAATCTTTATTTCCTGATAACATTGGTAGCGCCTACTAAACCATCTAAATGACATTTGATAAAACTAGCTTAACCACTTGCCTACCGGGCACTTATACCCCCTTCCTTACCAGGCCAATTTTCAGCTTTCAGCGCTGCCGCACTTTGATTGACAATTGCGCGGTCATGCAACATTGTACCCATATGAAATTTTGATCATTTTTTTCTCACAAATAGAGCTTTCTTTTGGTGGTATTTAATCGCCACTGGGCGCTTTACTTTTTGCTCTATAATTGCAAAAAATTTGAAAAAAAAAAAAAGTTTATTTGTTTCTTTTATAAAATTTTTCAAACAGGTATTTTTTCTCCTTCACTGATTTGCGTTGATGAGGCGGCACTGATGGGCACTGATAGGCGGCACTGATGGGCACTGATAGGCAGCACTAAAGGGCACTGATAGGCAGTACTAATGAGGTGGCACGGATAGGCGGCACTGATAGACAGCACTAATTAGGGGTCACGGATAGGCGGCACTGATATGCAGCACTGATAGGCGGCACTGATAGGTGACACTGATGATGGGTACTGATAGACGGCACTGACTGGCATCACTTCTGGGCACTGACTGGCGGCACTGACTGGCACAACCCCTGGGCACTGACTGGTGGCACTGACTGGCAGCACTGCTGGGCTGCACTGGTGGGTGGCACTGGTGGGCAGCACTGGTGGGTGGGCACAGGTGGGTGGCACTGGTGGGCACAGGTGGGTGGCACTGGTGGGCACAGGTGGGTGGACACAGGTGGGTGGCACTGCTGGGCACATGTAGGTGGCACTTCTGGGCACAGGTAGGTGGCACTGCAGAGTGGCACAGATGGGTGCACTGCTGGGCACAGGTGGGGGCACTGCTGGGCACAGGTGGGGGCACTGCTGGGAACGGGTGGGCGGGGCTAGTGGGCGCACTGCTGGGCGGAACTTGCGGGTGTCACTGCTGGGCACCGATCATCAGGGCACTGATCATCAGTGCCCTGATGATCGGTGCCGATCCCCTCTCTGACAACTGCCGGTTCTCGGCAGTACTTTCATCACAATCTGACAGCGTGAGGAAAGTGCAGCCGAGAACCGGCACTTGCATTTCCCTGTGATCAGCGTGTCATTGGACACCGCTGATCACGTGGTAAAAGGCCGGTGGGATCGGCCTTTCACCACATCACGTGATCAGCTGTGTCCGTAGGACACAGCGATCACGGAGATCGCCGGGTGCGCGCCCCCTGGGGCGCGCAGGAGAGCGCGTTCTGGGAGGACGTCATATGACGTCCACTCAGAACTGGCCGGCCGCGGTTCAGCCGTCATTCGGCTATGCGCGGTCGGCAAGAGGTTAACCTGCATCATCTAAGTAAATTTCTCACACACTTTACCAGTTAAAGCTACAGTAAGAAAATGAACATGCATACACAGTAATCTCTCTTACTGATTTCTTCATAGAGTGCGTCTCATTGCCCCATTAAGAGGCCCAGATAATGCAGTGGACCAGAGCTTTGACATGGAGCTTAGTGTTGCTGACATTTATAGTCTCCTGGGGCACCCAGGAACACAATATTTGAACAACTTCCCCAGGAATGGCCAGAACTTTGAGGCAAAAACAGTAGTGCAAAATAACAATACAATACACACATGGCATTGACTTGCAATGGCATAATACATCCTAGATTGGATCTAGAGTAGTAAAACAATAAAGTTGAGGATCCCTAAAAACGTATATATTTTAGTTGTAATGGGGTTTTAGGTTCTCAAGAAGGAGCTGAAAGCAGGAGTGAAAGATGTGGTGAAATTAGGAAACTGGAACGCTCCTGTTGTCTGCCAACCATAAGGTCCGTTGGTCACGGCATTTGGAAGCTGTGTGGTGGGTTTTAGCATATGAGAATTCCAGCAGGAGATGGTCGTTGAGAATATGAATAACATCTTGTAGATTAGGCGGTTGTGTGGTTTTCCAGCATCACGTAACAGCTAGTCTGGCAGCAATGAGGGTACAGCTAGAAATGACTGTAAATGATGAGGCAAGGCCTGGATGCCTAGAGAGTCATCCGTGTACGAGTTACTGAAATGAGAAAAGGACTGATTCTTACCCAGAACCTGGTGATAATAGGGCAGGACCACCATGTGTGGGGTAGAGTTCCTGGGTGAATACAATTGAGCCAGCATTTCACCAAATGGTCTGGGAATATGGAGGTGAACTTGTAGGGAGTAGGGAATTGGCGTTCTTTCACACAGAGCTGCTTCGCTCCATTCAACAGAGGATCTGTGAACAGATCCTCTACTGAATCAGAGTCGAATGGAACAGATATCAGTTTTGTGACATCAGTGGTGTCGATTTTTTTGTTTTCTTTTGTCCACATTTTGACCGTGGGCTGTGGCAAACCCGTGATGATCTCTCAAGTTTAGGTTCAGAAGAAAGAGAAAAGAACACAGCCCTTTTCCATTTTTTTTCTATACTCTACCTATGGCATAGTCCAGTATTTCACTCCGTTGCTCTTCCTTGATGTGACTCATCGTAAACAGTACACTGTTTACTGAAGTCCAACCAGTTCAAGACACACTTGGCACCTTTTATTGAATAAACTAAAGTTAGCTGAGAAATAAGAAAATCTGATCTTTGATATATTGTTAAGTGATTGTTTGGTGTGTTATGTAAAACATGTATGAATTAAGTTCTCTTTCTTTTGTCTCAGGGATATGTTTTTATGGCATGAATGAAATCGTGGCAACTGCAATGAATCCTCATCAGCCCATCTAGCAGATGGAAAAATGAGATATAGTGATCCAGCTGATAACACATCACAGATGCTGCTGTTCTGAAAGGCAAAATGGCTAATGTGGCCACCATTAACACTGAAGTAGGCATGGGCTGCAATTAGCCATCTTCATCAAAGACAACTCTGCTGCATACTTTGACTATTGGCGCTGTAATGACTCTAGCCGCTTTGTGCTCTCACTGTTCTCTAGAAGGAAATAGTTCAGTGGAACGGAAGATCAAATTCTCAGCTGCTATCTACTGTCTGATATTCCTTTGCTTTTGTGTTTATTATAATGCTGGCTCCCATGCCGCCCTAAAAACAGATTGTTTTGTGACAGGCAGCTATGGAATGGTGATTTTTATACAACTTTGTCTACATGTTTACTGCTTGTGAGCTCAGTTGAGATTGGCATAATGTAAATATTTGGTCACTATAGTGTCTGCTGCGCTTGGCAGTTATTATCACTTGTGGTTTGCAGTGTCCACAAGGGCTTTCCCACTAACCAAGATTCAAGACTGGCTTGCATCACAATTTCTCTTTTAGTAAACGTCCGTTTATGTAGCTGCTGTATTTATCCCCGCCGACCTCCCAGCCTCCCCAGGGCCCTCCTCACCAGCCCTGGGTCCATCCCTGACCACCAGGAACCAGCTTAGACCCACTGAACGCTGCTCCGCCACCCAGCTGCTCCGCCACCCAGCTGCTCCGCCACCCAGCCCACTGGCCTGCCTGTCTCCCTTAAGCCCTCCCCATCGGCTCTGGGCCCACCTCAGGCCACCCTGCACCCAGCTACCGGCACCCAGCTACCACCTCTGGACACCCTGCACCCAGCTACTGGCACCCAGCTACCACCCATGGACACCCTGCACCCAGCTACCGGGCACCCAGCTACCACTTCTGGACACCCAGCTGCTGGGCACCCAGCTACCACTTCTGGACACCCAGCTGCCGGACACCCAGCTACCTGCACCCGGCACCTAGGGGCTGCTTCAGACCACCCAGCACCCTGCAGCACTCGTCACCCAGCCTCGGACCAGGGACCTCTCCAGGCCACTCAGCGAATCGAGACATCACCGGACCTCCGCCACCCGCACCGAGAGGGTAAGCCTCCACTACCAGTTGCCTCCCTGCTCCCCTCCGGGTACCACGCGGCCGGGCACCTACCACCACACAGCCCTGAGCCCTATCCAATCCGGCGGAGTCAAGCCTGCCACGCGACCTTCAGCACCCACTGACACAAGGCCCTACTGCTCTTAGATGTTGGGCCCCTAGCACCCTCAGTCGCTGACCCGCAACATCTGCATGCACTGGCTCACTTCGCCCACGGACGCCGAGCCCTACTGCACCTACCAACGCCTAGCCCACTCCACCTCCAGACGTCAGTCCACACCACCTCCTGACGACGACCCTTCAACACCTCCTGACGCTGTGCCTTTCAGCACCTTCAACGCCTCCCGAAGCCGAGCCCTCAGTACCTGACGCCTGGCCTCAACATCTCCAGTCACTGAGCCGCCAGCATCACCAGACGCCGTGCCTACCAACACCCCCAGACATCGCACCCTACGACCCCTGCGCTCGCCGAACCACCGGACCCACCGAAGATGTGCCGCATCACCCACGGACGCCAGAATACTACACCCACAGACTGCAGCCAGCCAGCTGCTGCCCTCCACTCTCACTCCCCCCCTACAGAAGGACTCAAATGGAATCCTCCACGGTGATACAGACTCTCCACATCACCTTGCCCTGACCTGTATCCTTTCACCGACCCGACCAGCACTCCACTCACCCCAACATGCCACCTGCACTCCTCCTCGTTTTCCTCTCCTCCATCCCAAAACTCGCCTCCCTCTACCCGCCTACCCCCCAAAAACAGCTCTACATTGCCCCTTCACTTCTCCCCTCTCCCCACTACGGCACTCACCACCTCCTCCAGCTACGCCACTCCCCCGTCGACCCACGTGCCACCACTATCAGACCCACACGCTCCGGCACTTCCCATTCCCATGCCACCTTCCTCACCCTTCTCCTTCCTGCTGGGGACATCTCCCTGAACCCTGGCCCCTCACCACCTCACCCCTCCTCTAGGGGCCCCCCTGCTCCCGCCAGCCGCCGCAACCCCCTCAACCTCATACTTGTGCCCCTCCTCCCCGCATCCATCCTCCCTCTCTCGGTTGCACTCCTTAACGCCCGCTCGGTCTGCAACAAGCTTACCGCCATCCATGACCTCTGTATCTCCCACTCCCTCAACCTCCTAGCCATCACCGAAACCTGGGTAAAGGCCACTGACTCTACCTCCCCTGCGGCACTCTCCTATGGAGTTCTCGTCTGGTCCCATTCACCTAGACTGAGCGGTCACAGAGGTGGTGGTGTCGGCTTGCTCCTATCACCGCTGAGCACCTTCCAGGTCCTCCCTAACCCCCCCTCCCTAACCTTCTCCTCCTTCGAGGCTCACTGCATCCGGCTCTTCACCCCCACCCCCCTAAGGATCGCAGTGATCTACAGGCCTCCCGGATCCATACCCCGCTTCCTAGATGACTTCGCCGCCTGGCTTCCCTTCTTCCTCTCCTCTGAGCTACCGACCATCATCCTTGGGGACTTTAATATCCCCATCAACGACAACAACCCGGCTACTTCGCAACTCCTCCACCTAACCTCCTCCTTTGCGCTCACACAGTACACTCAATTCTCCACCCACATCAATGGGAACACTCTGGACCTCGTCTTCTCCCACCTCTGTACCCTCAACCATTTCACTAACACCCCCTTCCCTCTCTCCGATCACCACCTCCTCACGTTCTCCATCTCCCCTTCCCCTAATTCCCCCCTCCCCCCAGAGCGCCAAACCATCACCAGCCGCAACCTCCGCAACCTGAACCCGGCCCCCCTCCACTCGGCTGCCGACCGCCTACACGACAGCATCCTTCCACTGTCATGTCCTGACCTAGCCACCACCACGTACAACGACTCACTATCAGCTACCCTAGACTCTCTGGCACCCCTAACCACACGCAACATCAAACCTAGACCACTCCAACCATGGCAGAACGACCATACTAAATGCCTCAAACGTCGCAGTCGCGCACTGGAGAGACTATGGCGCAAAGCCAGGTCCCCTCGGGCGTTCTCCCTCTACAAATCTGCCTTCCTCACTTACAACTCCTCCCTCCACGCCGCCAAGCAGGCCTTCTTCGTAAACCTGATCAACACCCTCTCCACCTGCCCTCGCCTACTCTTCTCCACCTTCAACTCCCTACTCTCTCTCTCCCCCCCCCCCACTTCGTACCTCGCTTACCGCCCACGAGATTGCCACTCATTTCCACAACAAGATTGACGCAATCCGTAAGGACATAGCCAACTCGCAGTCTACCTCCCCACCTAGCCTCCCCCTCATCTCTTCCCTCCTCTGACCTCGCAACCGCACTGCCCCCCACCACACCCAAGGCCCCGCTTACGGTAACCCCCCCAGCACTGCACTCCTTCAGCCCTGCTATCACTGAGGAAGTCACCAGGGTATTCTCAGAAGCCCGCCTCACTACCTGCCCCCTGGACCCTATCCCCTCTCAACTCCTCCGGTCACCCCCCTCTTCCCTCATCTGCTCCCTCACCCACATCTTCAATCTCTCCCTCTCTACCGGCGTATTCCCCTCCCCCCTAAAGCATGCGCACATCACCCCCATACTCAAAAAGCCCTCCCTGGACCCCACTGACCAAACAACCTCAGACCCATCTCCCTGCTGCCACTCACTTCCAAGCTCCTTGAGCACTTAGTCTACGACGCCTAAGTGCCCACCTAACTGACAACAATCTCCTTGATCCACTACAGTCCGGCTTCCGTCCCCTACACTCCACTGAAACCGCCCTCCTCAAAATCACCAATGACCTACTTACCGCCAAAGCCAAAGGCGACTACTTTGTCCTCCTTCTCCTGGACCTCTCCGCGGCCTTCGACACAGTTGACCACCCCCTACTCCTTAATAAACTACTCTCCCTTGGCATCAGAGACACCGCTCTCTCCTGGTTCTCCTCTTACCTATCCCGACGCTCATTCAGCGTTTCCTACAACGGTGCCACCTCCCCTTGCCTCCCCCTCTCTGTTGGGGTCCCCCAGGGCTCCGTCCTTGGACCCCTTCTCTTCTCCATCTACACCTCCTCCCTTGGCAAACTCATACACTCCCACGGCTTCAACTACCACCTCTACGCCGATGACACTCAAATTTACCTCTCCACCCCTCACCTCACCCCCACATTCTCCGCCCGCATCACTCACCTCCTAAACGACATCTCAGACTGGATGTTGCTCCATTTCCTCAAGCTTAACCTCTCCAAAACCGAGTTTCTCATCTTTCCCCCTGCCTGCGCCCCCCATCCTATCCATCACTACCAACAACACCACCATCAATCCCGCCCCGCAAGCCAAAGTCCTTGGCGTTATTCTGGACTCAAACCTTTCCTTCCAACCTCATGTCAAATCACTTACAAACACATGCAGGCTCCACCTTCGCAACATCACCAAGATAAGTACCTTCCTTACCCCAGACACCACTAAGCTACTCGTTCACTCCCTGATTATCTCACGCCTTGACTACTGCAACTCCCTCCTCACCGGCCTACCCCAGTGCAGGCTCTCCCCGCTTCAGACCATCCTGAACTCCACCTCTGCCACTCCCCTCTGCCTATCCCTATTGCCCAACGCATCAAATTCAAACTACTCATTCTGACCTACAAAGCCATTCACAACACTGCCCCTAACTACCTCACCAACCTGATTCCCAGGTACCACCCTACCCGTACCCTTCGCTCTTCACAGGACCTCCTTCTATCTTGCTCCCTGGTCTCCTCCTCCCACGCACGACTGCAAGACTTCTCCAGGTCCTCCCCCATCCTCTGGAACTCACTACCCCAATCCATCAGACTGTCACCTTCCCTCCTCACCTTCAGGTGCTCCCTGAAAACCCACCTCTTCAGGGAAGCCTACCCCACCCTCACCTAACAGCCATTCTCCTTCATTCCTCCTACCACTCCATCCCCCACAGCCATTTCCTCCTGTAACACTATCCCCTCCCTTCTAGATTGTAAGCTCGAAAGAGTAGGGCCCTCTAACCCCTCGTGTGCTGTTTGTAGTTGCTGTACTGTTTCATGTATTGTCCCCCCCCCCTCTATTGTACAGCGCTGAGCAAACCCTTTGGCGCTATATAAACTCGATGTACATTTCTTTATGTATTCTCTCAAACCTATTTAAAATATTCTAAGTTCATGTGATTTTTTTTCAGAACTAATTTTATGTATTGAATTCATGCTTAAACACACTACCAAGGACTGTTCAAGCATGGTTTACTCTGATTTCTATCCCGGGCCATACACAATTTCTCCTGGAGGTGTAAACTGTTTAAACTGCAATAATTAGGCAGGTTAGGGAGTATAGAGCCAACTGACACAACGTAGAAGTCCTATAGCTCTTTTACTGTCCTGGAAAACATTGAGGAATACACATTCAGTTTTTTATTTCTTTTTCTATGAGAAAGAGAAATTACACTTTCTCTGTGTTTCTGCCAGATGTAAGGTTGCATTTAGAGAGTAAAGGTGGTGGTGTCACGTGTCCTGGATACTGCTTTGGGATCAGACTCAGATGGCTGCTCACTCTTAGGACTTCTTGTTCCTTTGCATCAGCAATATTTGCCAATGAGCAGTGAGAGTCTGTTGGGGGGACCCACTACTTACATTGTTCAGAGCCTATCACTCCAAATGGCTGCAGAGCATCAACCCTTCCCCACCAAACGCTCAGCAAATGCGTTCCTAGGTGGATACAGGAAGTACCCCGATATCAGGCCTGGGCTCCATAATGGGGGGCCCAGCAGGGGCTGCCATTGGTCTGATGGGAACCTGTCAAGTAGGCTTTACAGGGTCCCATGGTTTCCAGCAGTGGCCCTCACTGGATCATTGAGAGCAATGCTGGTGGGGAGGTGGGTTCTGAATTGCCAGGACTATTGGTAAGTCAGCACTGCGTGAGCAGCTGATGTGACTGTATTGACAACCAGTGTTGCTTGAGTTAGACTGAGCTAAATCATGCCAATGTGTGCGAAAAAAAAAAAGAAGTGTGACAAAGGCTCAGTTTTTCTCATGCAGTGTTAGTACAGTCACATTAGCTGCTACATTCTCACACAGAGCTGGCTTCACCAGATGGTAGTCCTGGCATTTTAGTCAAAATGAACAGTACAAACCTTTTCCTTTTATCTGATGTTTAAGTTGCCTGTTTTCAGTAGTTAAATGCAGGTTGTGTAGTGCTGGCTCCTAGGTTTTCAAAGCTGGCTTATAGTTCTGGGTGAGATGTGTCCATGCCTGCTTTAATGTAACCTTGTCAACTCAAAGTTCTAGACATCTTCAGGTGCCTATGCTTACCCTGATTGCTGCGGCTCAGATCTGTCCTGAATTTTTAACCTATTCCCCATTCTTTGAATGTATATGTAAGATACACAATTGCACACAATGCACCCACAAGGCGTTTCCAGAACCTGGAAGCAACATTTATCGCATTGTTCCATGTGTTTTTTTTGTTTTGGAAGGTTAGAACTTCTTAGTAGCAAACAATCATTAGTGTCTGGAACAATATTTAGTAGAAAACTCCTTATATGCCAAGTCTGGAAGCACTGTCTTAGGTCTGTAGTTAGCTATATTATCCTTGTTACATTGTATGTAATAGGTGCAGCAAAAGCCTGGAACCGGGGATAGAAACTGGGGCGCTTATAATTCTGCCTGGTAAAACAAGTGTTATAGGTAGACTAACTATTTAAATGTGCCAATTACATCTACACCATATACTAGAGCTGTTTGGTGAATATGCGTGCTAAAGCATATAAATGAAGTTGTGCAGTTTTTTGTAGTTTGCAAAATGCCATGCAATCAAAATTACACAATACGTTTTGGTATGGCTTGCTGCACCTCTTTGTACATTTTTGTGTGTATTCCAGGATTCATATATGTCCTACTATATACAGTGTCCTTTTTAGTTTTGGAAGTTCCTCTTAATGCTCTGAAAATGTAGATCCTTAAGACAACACATAAAATAGTTCCTATTTAAGATGTATTTTTATTCTTCAATGGCTTAATTCTGTATATACAGTTATATACAGTCAGGTCCATAAATATTGGGACATCGACACAATTCTAACATTTTTGGCTCTATACACCACCACAATGGATTTGAAATGAAATAAACAAAATGTGCTTTAACTGCAGACTGTCCGCTTTAATTTGAGGGTATTTACATCCAAACCAGGTGAACGGTGTAGGAATTACAACAGTTTGCACATGTGCCTCCCACTTTTTAAAGGACCAAAAGTAATGGGACAGAATAATAATCATAAATCAAACTTTCACTTTTTAATACTTGGTTTCAAATCCTTTGCAGTCAATTACAGCGTGAAGTCTGACCAGACGCTGGGTTTCATCCCTGGTGATTCTCTGCCAGGCCTCTACTGCAACTGTCTTCAGTTCCTGCTTGTTCTTGGGGCATTTTCCCTTCAGTTTTGTCTTCAGCAAGTGAAATGCATGCTCAAATCGGATTCAGGTCAGGTGATTGACTTGGCCATTGCATAACATTCAACTTCTTTCCCTTAAAAAAACTCTTTGGTTGCTTTTGCAGTATGCTTTAGGTCATTGTCCATCTGCACTGTGAAGCGGTGTCCAATGAGTTCTGAAGCATTTGGCTGAATATGAGCAGATAATATTGCCCGAAACACTTCACAATTCATCCTGTTGCTTTTATCAGCAGTCACATCATCAATAAATACAAGAGAACCAGTTCCATTGGCAGCCATACATGCCCACGCCATGACACTACCACCACCATGCTTCACTGATGAGGTGGTATGCTTAGGATCATGAGCAGTTCCTTTCCTTCTCCATACTCTTCTCTTTCCATCACTCTGGTACAAGTTGATCTTGGTCTCATCTGTCCATAGGATGTTGTTCCAGAACTGTGAAGGCTTTTTTAGATGTCGTTTGGCAAACTCTAATCTGGCCTTCCTGTTTTTGAGGCTCACCAATGGTTTACATCTTGTAGTGAACCCTCTGTATTCACTCTGGTTAAGTCTTCTCTTGATTGTTGACCTTGACACACATACACCTACCTCCTGGAGAGTGTTCTTGATCTGGCCAACTGTTGTGAAGGGTGTTTTCTTCACCAGGGAAAGAATTCTTCGGTCATCCACCACAGTTGTTTTCCGTGGTCTTCCGGGTCTTTTGGTGTTGCTGAGCTCACCGGTGCGTTCCTTCTTTTTAAGAATGTTCCAAACAGTTGTTTTGGCCACGCCTAATGTTTTTGCTATCTCTCTGATGGGTTTGTTTTGTTTTTTCAGCCTAATGATGGCTTGCTTCACTGATAGTTGAAAGGAATGATTTTCTTTTCCCCTCAGAGACCCCCGGTCTGTGGAGAGATTCCTGGTTTATCAGCAGAATTCTGGGAACACCCCTTGAACACGGAAATCACGACAGCTTATGTTCAGAGATGTTCAAAGTTTATTAGACATTAATAAGATTATATAGACTACAGATAAAATAAGGGAGGGGGGAGCGAGTTTCAAAACTGTAACTTGTAAATTTCCATCATGAGCTAACTACATGAAACATAACATATACATTTCTTGGTACAAATTATTTTGGCTAACTTTCTGGAAAACAGCCAGACAAAGACATTGTCAGGGTCATGTTAGCTTCTGTTGATACATCCTTGAACAACCAAAAACAGTTTCATTAAACTTTTAATATTTCTGCAAAAAGCTAACTTAATACTTAAAATGGCGTACATAATACAAAATGGAAGTTATCTAGATCCTTTCAATCCCCTCTGAGATCATGAACATGATCTCAATTCTTTACTTCATTCATCTTTTTGTACATAGCTAGATAACCTTCATTTGTATTTTGCGGCTTGGTAGCTCTAGCAATGCAATATAATGAGCATTTAAAACATAGATATAAAGATAAAACAAAAAACAATATCATGACTATGCTTACAGCGATACCTTTCATCCATGAAAAGATGGAACCAAATCCTGATCCTAACCAATCAAAAGGAGTCCATCCATCTTTTCCTATAGCTCTAGCTTCTTCCATCAAACCATCTACCTGTTCCCTGTGTTGCTTTATTATTTCATAATAATCTGGAACAGTCATTGTGGTATTATATATCCAAGTACAACATTCATAATCCTCTGTCATCTCACACAAACCTGTCAGAGCAGCACTCATACTTTCAATAGCTAATTCTTGCATCTCCAGCTGTTTTCTAATAGCTCTGGTCTCAGTATTTAGCAACCCCATGTCCTTAGAGTTCCTCTCCAGTATGTCATCAATAATGTTTGTGTAATTATTTATTTTGTTCATGAGTGTTATTCCCCATCCCGTGTAAGTAGGAAACCATGACCAAACCTTATCCCCTGTAGAGAATAGATCTACCTTTTCTTGTTTGGTTTCCCTTCTCTGTCTCAGAGTTAGTTGGTATTTTGGGTATGTACTGGCTTTTACCTGGTGTTCCTTCTGGTCTATAGCTGCCATAATTGGCACTAATTGGGCTACATAGCACCAGCCCTGGACATTACTCGGTATCCAAGGTTAACAGATCTTACCACAACAGATATAGGTATTGTTTCCCCAGGAGATCGGCAATTTTTGTATTGCAGAGCGAAATTCAGGGGTGACAACAAGTGTAAAATAAAAAAAGAAGTTTTCCAAACATAGTTTTCCCCACATTATCTTGTATCCCTTCTAAACTTTCATTCAGGGTTCTACTATTTACTTGCCAGAGTTTCACAGAAGAAGTTCCATCCCTCCTTCCAGGATCAGATATGTTTAATATGGACTGAGAGCACATTCCCTTTCCCTTGTGGGAAGTATTCTCCAGTCTAAAACACCAATCGGGGAGTTGAGTGACTCCCAGAGTTGGAAAAGATATGGTGGCATTAGAAGTAATATTGGTCAAACCAATACTTACATTCCCTTTTATTAACAAAAATATTTTGACTGGAGCGGCCAGAAGAGGAATTTCATATGTGCTAGGATGTAACTTACTACATATCCAACATTTATCAGAACCTGACTTTTGAGCATAAGCATATTTAAACTGCATCATCAACATTTTTCCTGAAAAAGGATTGTTCTCTTCAAAACTTTCTTTTTGACTTTCTTTCACTTTTGGTTATCTGGGTCTCATTTAAAACTAGTCCTTGACCACAGATACTTTTTATTAGGCCCAAGTCCTCAGGGTGATAAATACAGTTAGTTAGGATCCATACTGGCAGGAAAAAGAGCACAGTCAGTGTGCCCAATAGGACCCAGAGTTTCAAAGCACCATGAGGGGCAGTAAAAAATTTCATCTTCAGGGCCTTTTTCACTTACTTCACCCACTCTTCGAGGATTTTTCTCTCATACTTCACCTCCTTTTTCCATCTCATGTATCTCAGGTGTTTGGTTCACCTTCTTCACTCGACTAGCATGGATCCAGGACTGGGAATTCTCCACCAGAACAGCCGTTCTGGTAACCGCTATCACCGTAGTAGGTAGTCCAAAGGGGTAGCCTTGCTTCTTGTCTTTAGCGAGTTGGCGGACCACTACGACATCTCCCACTTGGAAAAGGTGTGTTGGTTCCTGAAAAGATAAAGAAAAAGTGCGAGCAACATTTCTTTCAACCTTATCTAAAGTTTGAATCAATTTTCTCACATATTCTTGTTGTACCAGGTCAAAGTCCCCTCTTTCTAACATAAGTGGCCGCCCAGCCCAAGGAGTGGGGAACGGTCTTCCCATTAATATTTCAAAAGGAGATAACCCTGTAGTCTTATTAGGTGTCATTCTTACCTCTGCTAGAATTGCAGGTAACATCTTCTTCCAGTGGGTATAGGTTCCTCCAGTGGCCTTCCTCAACTAGTGGGGTAGTTGTGATGCCTGAAGTGAGCAAAGGCATCTGCTCACTGGCCACCTGTTGTAATGCGGCTTCCTTTGCTACCTTATCTGCTAATGCATTTCCTTTGGCAATATGATCTCTGCGATTTGTATGTGCCCTGCAATGAAGAATGGCTAATGTTTTTGGTAACTGTATGGCTTTGAGTAGATCAGATATCAAAGAAGAGTGAGATATGGTTTTGCCATCAGCAGCAATGAATCCTCTTCTCTCCCAAATGACCCCAAAATCATGTACAGCACCATGGGTGTACTTGGAGTCTGTGTAAATGTTGACATCCTGTCCTGCAAATAATTGACATGCTCTTGTAAGGGCAATCAGTTCGGCTGCTTGGGCTGACTGATATGGGATTGGCTTTGCCTCGAGTATTTTGTCAGGAAGTTGCACAATGGCATCTCCAGCATGGTAAGTACTATCATTTGGCCTAGAACATAAGCCATCTACAAACACATCTGGGGCCCCATCAAGAGCCACAGCTGACATGTCGGACCTAGGGGAAGTGTCTTGCTGTATGTGGGTTATACAATTGTGTTCTGGTGCCACTTCATCCTGTTCCCCCTTTAGCCCCAGTAGGGCATTCAAAATTGGAGCAGGGCCTGAATTTGCTGAAGAATATTTAATAATCAAGTTGGGATCAGATAGAAGGATCACTTCATATCCGCTCAACCTTTGTGCTGACATGTGTTGAGTGTGTATGTTTTTCAGTAGTAAGGACACTTGGTGTGTGGTGTGTAGGGTAGTTTCATGTCCCAATGCGAAAGAAATAGCCCTCCCCACCAGAATTGCGCACGATGCAACAGCTCTCAGACAAGCAGGCATGCCCTGAACCTGAGTTGGCACTACTTTGGAAAAAAAAGCTGCAGGGCGGAGCTTGCCTCCATGTTCCTGAGCCAGGACCCCCGCCATGGTTGTACAATTTTCCCTAGCATACAGATGAAACATTTTCTTATAATCAGGTAGTCCAAGACCAGGGGCCGTTACCATAGCATTCTTCAAGTACACAAAGGCATCAACCATGTCATTTGACCATGTGAGAATGTCAGGTGATTCTGAAAGTGTGGCAGACCTCAGAGCGTGATCATAGAATGAACAATCAGGTATCCATTGGCGGCAGTAACCAATCATACCAAGAAAAGTTAGCATGTCCTTTTTTTGTTTGTGGGCGGGGCAGACCCACGAGAGCCGCAGCTCTTTTGTGACTGACATTCCTCTCACCATGACCCAGAATAAAACCAAGGTATTCAACCTGTTTTTGGCACCATTGCAATTTCTTTTTAGATGCTTTGTGACCATTCCCTGACAACCATTCTAACAGAGACCAACTATCCTCCTGACTGGCCTCCTGACTTGAACTACAAATCAATAGGTCATCCACATATATAATGAGGACCGAACCATTGGGAGGGGTCCAGGACCTCAGTGTGGTCTGGAGGGCAAGTGAGTAGACTGCAAACAAATCTACATAGCCCTAGGCATTCTACACCAGGTCATCTGGCAATTTTCATAATATAAATACAAATAGCGCCCTTGTCTGGTGGTCCACAGGAACCAAAAAAATGCATTTGTTAAATCAATCACTGTAAAGTATTCTGCATCGGACGGAATGGAGGTGAGGAGTGATGGCACATCAGGCACTATTGGGGCTAATGGAACCACCAAATTATTTATGGCCCTCAAATCTTGTACAAACCTGTAAGAGCCATCCGGCTTCTTAACAGGATTGATAGGTGTGTTGTAAGGAGAAACCGTTTCTTCTACCTTCTGTTTACATGCTGTAGCAATAGGGAGGGAAGCCTTATTCCTGAAAACCCTTTTTAATTCTGTGTCAAGCTCCTCCCACATAGTTTCTCTCCCTTCTGTGGTATTTAGTTTATAGGCAGTAGCCTGTGTATTACTTGGTTCTATGTGCCTAATGCTTTTTACATTTATCCAATCCCAAGCTGGATTATTTCCCAGAATACCATCAATGATCAATCTCATATCTTCCTGCGTGTAATTTCTTCCTAAACATGCCTTTTTTAAATAAGCAAGTGTACCTCCAGGAGATACTGTAGGCTTGGGACAATGTTTAACAATCTTATTAATATCTTCTAATTCTATGGGGTTTTTTTAGAATTAGTTCTCCTGCTGTGAGAAAAGGTAGTGTCAATATAGCCAACTCCTTTCCTCCTACGGCCCCCTCATCTTCTCTTTTTCCCTCTTGTTTCTTATCCATGGATCTAAGCTGCATTCTAAATTCCTCCACATCTCTGCCCTTTCTATGACTGGTGTCACTTCTTCTCCACTGACCATCCGTTTTCTGTAATTTTATTATATTTACCTGTCCCTGTTCTTCGTATTCCAACTCTCCTTCGTTGTCATTATTCTCCGTAAGGATGCCTTGAACTTGGCTACCCTCCTCTGATGATTTTATACTAATAATCTGTTTGGGTCTAGTGGAGGGGCCTGGCTGTATTGGTTGTAGATCCGGGACGGGAAGTGGCGCAGGGACAGGGGCAGGGACTGGAGCTGCAGAGACAGGAGCAGGGGCTGGAGGGGCATTAGCCTGGGGAGTAATCATCCCCAAACTAATCAAAAAATCATCATCAGCAGCATTTTTAAAACAAGTTAATGAAGGATATATATTATACGGAGGGGGTGGGGTTGGTGTCTGAACTGTTTTCAGTCCAATCTTGGGTCTGCATGTCTTTTCAGATTGATGCTTTTCCTGGCATATTTTTAATGTATCCAATTTCAACTTCCTCTTTTGTTTTAAAGAGAAAATCAAATTGAACTTTCCCTTGCTATTATCAACCCAATACGGTGACCATTTTAACCAGTTTTCTCCCCCTTTCTTGGGAATGGGTCTGTACTCCCCATAGCTTCTGTCCAGCCTGCCATACAATCCACCCAGGGATTTATTAAATAATAGTCCGTTCCACAAACTCTAGCAACATAATCCTTACAATTTTCTCCCTTTTCTGGGGGACCTGGTGGGTAACTACCTCCTTGACCCATATTTAGACAGTGGATAAAACAATTTTAGGTTAAAATCTTATTTTGTTCCACACAACAAATTATCTTATACTTCTACGCAACAGAAAGAAAAAGCAAAAGACAGATAAACCAGAATCTGCTCCACAGACTTATTAACCTCTTGATAACTTCCCAAAAGTTATCTCTTCACTGCTTTACCAAAAACAGAGAACTGTGTTTACCAAAACACCTTTTTTTTATATTATAGTGCACTATTTTGTAACTCTTACCAAAGAGTTAAGTCTGCTTTACCAAAAGCAGCTACAGGTTATCACGGGTCTATATAGACAATACAGAATGATTCAAGACCTTCCCTCAACACAGGGCAAGAAAGAGCTTTTAGTCATAAAAAGACAAAAGGTTTACTTACCAAGTGAGGTGGGTGGTCATCCCGGGCCGAGCCCCCAGCTGAAAGGAATGATTTTCTTTTCCCCTCAGAGACCCCCGGTCTGTGGAGAGATTCCTGGTTTATCAGCAGAATTCTGGGAACACCCCTTGAACACGGAAATCACGACAGCTTATGTTCAGAGATGTTCAAAGTTTATTAGACATTAATAAGATTATATAGACTACAGATAAAATAAGGGAGGGGGGAGCGAGTTTCAAAACTGTAACTTGTAAATTTCCATCATGAGCTAACTACATGAAACATAACATATACATTTCTTGGTACAAATTATTTTGGCTAACTTTCTGGAAAACAGCCAGACAAAGACATTGTCAGGGTCATGTTAGCTTCTGTTGATACATCCTTGAACAACCAAAAACAGTTTCATTAAACTTTTAATATTTCTGCAAAAAGCTAACTTAATACTTAAAATGGCGTACATAATACAAAATGGAAGTTATCTAGATCCTTTCAATAGTGACAGCTCTTTAGACCTCATCTTGAGAGTTGACAGCAACAGATTCCAAATGCAAATAGCACACTTGAAATGATCTCTGGACCTTTTATCTGCTCATTGTAATTGAAATAATGAGGGAATAATACACACCTGGCCATGGAACAGCTGAGAAGTGAATTGTCCCATTACTTTTGGTCCCTTAACAAGTGGGAGGCACATATGCAAACTGTTGTAATTCCTACACCGTTCACCTGATTTGGATGTAAATACCCTCAAAGCTGACAGTCTGCAGTTAAAGCACATCTTGATTGTTTCATTTCAAATCCATTGTGGTTGTGTATAGAGCCAAAAATGTTAGAATTGTGTCGATGTCCCAATATTTATGGACCTGACTGTATTTTAGCAATCAGAGATAGATCTGTTTATAGTTTTAATATAAAGGTCTATGAAGAATGTATAAGTGTAATATATAATCACCCTGCAGATGTTTTACCTTGGAGGCTTGATTTTTGAAGTCTTCGGTCTGTGACTGCCCACTCCCAATGTATCAGCAGCTTGACAGCTAATACATGTTATGACGGGAGTGACTTTTGGGGGTGGGGGGACCGCTTGGTCAGCTCATGTCCCCCTCATTATGTTTAACCCACCCTGTGCCTGTTAAGGGGTACAGGGTGTGTATGTGAATGTCTGAGTCTTGTGTATAGTGTGTGTTCCTTTGTCTAGGCCACATGGCTGTCCATTGTCTGTTTGCCATGTGCTACCCCCCATTGTGCTGTGTCTTCCTGTCCAGCCAACTATTATGGGATGTACTGTTTGTGTATTGGTGTGGGGGTTGGTCAATATCCTTTGCCACATGGCTGCATCCCATTGTTCTGTGTCTTGGTTGGATGGGGAGGGGTGATGAGGTGTTTCCTGCCTATACTGTAGCCCTTCCCACTGATAGGGTGGGCTGATGATGTGTTTCCTGTCCCTGGTTGTCTTTCCCTGCCCTCTGTATAAAACATGTTGTTTGTGTACAATAAAAGTAGTTGGCTTTCTGTTTTAAGAGCTGGGTGCTGTCTTTTTCCTGAGGGATTTCAAGGGCATGGTCCGTGGATGGTGTTCGGACACTGGAAGTTGTGCTATAACGGAAAAACTCAGTGCAGTCTGGGTTCCGGTTCCGTTACACATGTATATTCAGACACGTTGATAGTACCATGGTAATGATGTGTTGAGATTGGCCATAAATAGATAGAATGTCATCCCACCACGCTGAAAATATTCCCAGGGGTTTAAATGTTTCATACAAGCTCATACTGTATAGTATATCTCACATACAGTCTCCATAAGGCGGATGCCATGTTTGCAACATAGACCCTCAAGGTCTAATTTTTACATTAAATAAATAACAATGAAACTAACTTTTGCTAATACTGTGGGGAAAATAATTATTTAATCCCCTGCAAGGTTTGTAAGTTTGCCCACTTGCAAAGAAATGAAGGGTCTATCATTTTTATCATAGGTGTATTTTAAATGAGAGAGACAGAATATCAACAAAGAATCCAGAAAAAAACACATGATACAAATGTTTTAAATGGAGTTGCAGTTCAGTGAGTAAAATAATTATTTGATTCCCAAGCAAAACATGACTTAATACTTGGTGGAGAAACCCTTGTTGGCAAGCACAGAGGTAAGACGTTTCTAGAAGTTGATTACCAGATTTTGGTCCACTTTTCTACAGATCTTCTCTAAATCCTTAAGGTTTCTAGGCTGTCGCTTGGCAACTTAAAGTTTCAGCTCCCTCCATACATTTTCTACAGGATTAAGGTCTGGAGACTGGCTAGGCCACTTCATGACTTTAATGTGCTTCTTCTTGAGCCACTCTGTTGTTGCCTTGGTAGGTTTTGGGTCATTGTCATGCTGGAAGGCCCATCCACAACCCATCTTCAGTATTCTGGATGAGGAAAGAAGGTTCTCATCCAGGATTTTACAATACATGGCCCTGTCCATTGGCCCTTCAATGTGGCAAAGTCGGCCTGTACCTTTAGCAGAGAAACAGCCCCAAAGCATAATGTTTCCACTTCTGTGCTTGACTGTAGGGATGATGTTCTTAGAATCATAGTCAGCATTTTTCTTCCTCCAAAAACTGCGGGTTGAGTTAATGCCAAAGAGCTCAATTTTGGTCTCATCTGACCATAGCATTTTCTCCCAATCCTTCTCTGAATCCTTTAGATGTTCGTTGGCAAACTTCAGACAGGCCTATACTGTACATGTGCCTTCTTGAGGAGGTGGACCTTGCGGGTGCTGCAGGATTTCAATCCACGGCGGCATATTGTGTTACAATGGTTTGTTTGGTGACTGTGGTCCGAACTGTCTTGAGATCATTCACAAGTTCCTCCCGTGTAGTTCTGGGCTGATCCCTCACTTTTCTCATAATCATCCTTTGTATCTTGTGTACAATTTATGAGTTTTGGTTGATATTCTGTCTCTATCCTTTTAAAATACACCTATGATAAAAATGATAGACCCTTCATTTCTTTGTAAGTGGGCAAACTTACAAAATCTGCAGTGGATCCAGTAATTATTTTCCCCACTGTAATTGCAGAAGAGATATCCATTTGCTATCCATCCATTGCTTTGCTTTTCAGTCTCTGGCAATCAAGAATTTTCTTTTTACTGTATATTAGTTAGGAATTCATGGATATGTGAGGAACTCCAACATTGGTTGAACCAAAATCAGTCTGCATGACAGCTACTAAGAACGACCTTTACAGTAGATGTACGCAAGAGCGAAGATATGTTTTGCATGTGTGTGTGTTAACTGACATTTATTGTTGGGTCAGGTTATTTTTGATGACCTCCTATATGGAGGACTTTTGTTTAACTGTGAACGTCTGTTAACAAATGCTATTGACTGTAATTACTATACCGGGATTCTTTCTAATTTTTCTTGCTGTATCTGTACAGTACTTGCCCTGCATTTCTTACCCTTGCTGCAAGTGCATTGCAGCCCGCATTTACCTTACAGTTGATGTTTATGATTATTATTGGTTTGAGTATCAATTCATTTCAATGTAATGTTAATGCTTCCTTCACAACTGCACATACTACTTTTTTTCACTCCCCTGTCAGTATGTTTATCTGCCAGAAGTTGGGTAAGGGAGTCCAACTTAAGAGTGGAGTTTCTATGTGGAGCTTACACAAAGCTAAGGACTCTCCCCCCATCCTCATTGTTCTGGGAAGAGGGGTATTAAAGTGAATCTGTTGCTTTAACCTACATTCACTGCTTTGCTTTAGGGTTTCTTTGTCACCAGTGCAGTATACCAATAGGCACTAGATTCCCAACAGATTTGGGCCAATGACGCCATCTATGTCAGCACTGTAAACAAGTCTTTATATTGTTCCCAGTGCCTTGCTTCCTGTGGAATTTTAAAAGTAGTACATCTTTTATGCTCGAGCAACCAATGGTCCGCACACTGGTGTGAATAAGCCCTGTTTATAGTCTTTTTTTTTTTTTTTTTTTTTATACTGTGTACACATTTGTTAATATTTGTATATACAGATCAGAGAGCACTAATTATTGCTTAATAAAAATGCTTTTAGTTTACGAACAAGTCTTTACAAGTCCTTATTTTTCAATTCTAATGCATCATATTTATGGAAAGAAAAGGTTCATATACTATTCAAATGATTGCTTGTATTAGTTATGCAGTTGTTTTCTACATGTAGCATGTATTGAAAAGATGGGATAGAAAGGTCAGATTCATAATCACTAGGTACAAAAGAGATTGCACTGATGCTAGTCTGGTAAATATCATCTGGGAAAAATAAATCACTTGTATGAAATTTCGGAAAGAAGTCTAAAATGGATCATTCATAAAACTACATATGGGTTAGTATATTTACAGCAAATGTGTAGCCTTTACATATATCCCTAGATAGATCCATAGATTTTATCCAGTTTTTCATACTGGCGGGACTGTTTTAATTAGGAATAAGGTCAGAAACATACTATTTGATTTGGTGATCACTGTCACCGGGATTAGAAGGGAGGTAAAATATAAAATTTTGGGTTGCTGTTAGAATAGAAATAGAGGGAAAATATTCCAACTGGTACTCTTGTTTAGTTATTTATTACAGGTACTTATATAGCGCCATCAATTTCAGCAGTGCTTTACATACAGTTGTGTTCAAAATAATAGCAGTCATACATCACTAACCTGATCAATCACTGTTTTTGGTAGAAAATATATTTCTACATGGCAAATAATTTACTAGCAGGTGTAGTAGAGTAATAGAAATCCAACAGACCCAACAGTCATGACATGCATGCTGCTGATTCTGTGTAATTGAATCACTAATTGAAAGGGGCATGTTCAAAATAATAGCAGTGTGGAGTTCTATTAGTGAGGTCATTCATTCTTTGAAAAACAGGTGGCAATTATTGCCCTTATTTAAGGAAGGAAGGAAGGCAGCAAATGTTGTACATGCTGGTTACAGTGCATTTCTCTCTGAAATTCTGAGGAAAATGGGTCGTTCCAGACATTGTTCAGAAGAACAGCGTACCTTGATTAAAAAGTTGATTGGAGAGGGGAAAAAATATAAAGAAGAAGTGCAGAAAATGATAGGCTGCTCAGCTAAAATGATCGCAAATGCTTTAAAATGGCAACCAAAACCTGAAAGACGTGGAAGAAAGCGAAAAACTACCATTCGAATGGATAGAAGAATAGCCAAAATGGCAAGGACTCAGCCAACAATCAGCTCCAGGAAGATCAAAGAAGGTCTAAAGTTACCTGTTGAAAAAAAAGACGTGCTGAAGAGGTTACAATTTGCCAAAGAGCACATTAACTGGCCTAAAGAGAAATGACGCAACATTTTGTGGACTGATGAAAGTAAGATTGTTCTTTTTGGGTCTAGTGGCCGGAGACAGTTTGTCAGACGACCCCCAAACACTGAATTCAAGCCACAGTACACTGTGAAGACAGTGAAGCATGGTTGCGCAAGCATCATGATATGGGGATGTTTCTCATACTATGGTGTTGGGCCTATTTATCGCATACCAGGGATCATAGATCAGTTTAACCATTAGCCGCCCAACCAATGGCCGTTTGGCGGCTTCAAAAGTGTCTCTGCACTCCGGGTGCACGCCATTTGGCATGGTCCCGCACATGCGCAGTTTGCGCTAATGCAGAGCGGCGCAGCAGTGTGATCTGTCATCGGCCGTGCACCTCGGACACGGCCGATGACAGATCCGAGTACCGGCTCCCGTTGCTGGTACCATGTGACCTGCTGTGACCAATCACAGCAGGTCACATGACAGTTGTATACAATGGATGGCTACATTCATGATGCCATCCATTGTATACTAGTGCCTAGCTGTGAATGGTCACAGCTAATCACATGCACATGTCATGTGATTAGCTGTGACCAAATCACAGCTAAGCACAAAAAAAAAAAAAAAAAAAAAGCTGAATGAATCGATTTCATTCAGGTAAATGCTTGCTTATAGCAAAGTAATTCTTTGCTATAAGCAAATTGTGTAAAAAAAAAAAAAAATACTGATCACTTCCCCAAAGTAGTACAATGTTACTATGGTAACATTGTACTACTTTGGTCATAGTAAAATATGAAAAAAAATCTTAAAAAAAATAAAAAAATGTAATAAAAAATTAAATATAATAAAAAAATAAAAAAAAATTTAAAAAAAATATATTTTTTTTTTTCATACTGTCACCAGTCAGTGTCCCTGTTCACCGCCATGCCAGTTATATCATGATGCTGTACTGCACTGGTGACAGTATGTAAAAAAAAAAATAGTGAAAATAATTTTTTAAATTTTTTCATTTTCTGAAAAATTATGACAAAAAAATACAACTTCATAAAACTCGCCATGCCTCTTATGAAGTACGTCGGACTGTCTACTCTGCAAAAAGGGGTCATTTGGGGATATCTGTACTATCCTGACATTCTTGGACCTCAAGAAATTAGATTGGCTGTCAGTACTTCAGGATTGATCAATATTCAGATCTATACCATAGTTTGTGAACTCTATAACTTTCCCACAAACTAAAAATACATCCTAATTTGGGTTATTTTCACCAAAGACATGTAGCAGAATACATCTCGGCCTAAATTTATGAAGAACAATTATTTATTTGTAAACTTTTATAACAGAAACAAAGAAAAATGTGTTTTTTTTTTCAAAATTTTTGGTCTTTTTTTGTTAATTTAGCAAAAAATAAAAACTCCAGCAGTGATTAAATACCACCAAAAGAAAGCTCTAGTTGTGTGAAGAAAATGATAAAATTTTAGTTTGGGTACAATGTTGTATGACCGCGCAATTGTCATTCAAAGTGTGAGAGCGCTGAAACCTGAAAAATGGCCTGGGCAGGAAGGTGTAAAATTGCACGGTATTGAAACGGTTAAATACATCAGAATACTTGAAGAGGTCATGCTACCTTATGCTGAAGAGAAAATGCTCTTGAAATGGGTGTTCCAACAAGACAACGACCCCAAACAAAAATGCAGTTTCTGAGGCAAAACCAAGAAATAGAGAAGAACTGTGGAATGTAGTCCAATCATCCTGGGCTGGAATACCTGTTCACAGGTGCCAGAAGTTGGTTGACTCCATGCAACACAGATGTACAGCAGTTCTCAGAAACAGTGCTTATACAACTAAATATTAATTAAGTGATTCAAAGGAAAGCAAAATCTTCAAACATTTTTCAGTTTATATAGTGAATGTTTGAGTTTGTAAAGAAGAATACAAACACTGCTATTTTTTTGAACAGTCTAATATTCAGTTTGTTTCAATTTTTTTAGAGGAACAACACAAATTTGATCTATTTTTCTTCATGTTTTGATTTGGAATAGAATGTGTAGTGTTCCCAGTGCATTTGTGTGTATGGAAATAAAAGCTATTAGAAGGATTTTGAGCTTTATTCACTTTTTTCAACACACTGCTATTATTTTGAACACAACTGTATATATATTGTACATTCACATCAGTCCCTAACCCTCAAGGGGTGTACAATCTAAGGTCCCTAACTTACATTCATACATACTAGGGCCAATTTAGACAGGAGCCAATTAACCTACCAGCATGTCTTTGGAGTGTGGAAGGAAATTGTATTACCCGGAGGAAACCCGTGCAGACACAGGGAGAACATGCAAACTCCAGGCAGGTGGTGCCGTGGTTGGAACCTCTGCTCTACCTTAGAAGAAGTGCGTGCTCATGAAACGCATCAGTGGAGCCTAGGACGTCGTTGACATCACGCCGCCGGTGCCATGTGGAGGCCCGGTGGCCATCTTTGAATTTAAGGGGTCAGTCATTCATATTCACCTGGCACCAGTATACATGTTTTCTTTTCTAAATGCTTTTCGGAATAAAGTGAAATTGATATACTACACTATGAGCCCTTTCCTGTGTCTCCTGTGAGGAGCTATCTCAACTTTTGCAGCCACAGAGTGATCCTTGTACCAGCTTCAGAGAAGGGGATTAT
This sequence comes from Staurois parvus, assembly GCF_062004578.1. NCBI lineage: Eukaryota > Metazoa > Chordata > Amphibia > Anura > Ranidae > Staurois > Staurois parvus. The sequence continues at coordinate 628,787 of NW_028318176.1, read as the reverse complement.
TCCATACATCTCTGCTAGGATATCTCTGACCTGTAGGATTTCGTTTTCACCACATGAGGGCGCTTCATCTTCATCTTCTTCAGCTCCTATTTACATTCTGACCAGAGTGAGAGGGGAATCTTCAAGATTTTTCACTTTATATGCGTATTTCCAATACGCTTCTGGTTAGTTTGCATTCTTACCATTTACACTGGGACTCAGCGAGCACTTTCACAGGACTTGGTACTTGGATATTAGGTCAGTGATGTAGTTCGGGGCAGCCAGCGGTGAGGCAGGCCAGTGAGTAGGGAGTTGCAGTAGTCAAGTCGTGATATGATGTGGGAGTGGATGAGCCGTTTAGTGGTTTCTGGAGTTAGGAACGCGCGTATTTTGGCGATGTTGCAGAGGTGGAGTCTGCATGAGTTTGTTAAAGATTGGACTTGGGGCTGGAAGGATAGGTTGGAGTCCAGAATGACACCAAGTACTCTGGCCTGCGGGGCGGGTTTGATGGTGGCGTTGTTGGATGTGACGGAGAAGTCAATGGATGGTGGTGTCCGGGCTGGGGAGAAGACAAGAAACTCGGTTTTGGAGGGGTTCAGCTTAAGGAAGTGGAGCGACATCCATTCTATGTCGCTCAGTAGGTGTGTGATTCGGGCGGAGACTGAGGGGGTGAGGTGGGAGTTAAAAGAAATCTCCTCCATAGGACTCCCGTGGTCACAAACGGCACTGGGGGTTTTAATCATTCCTTATGCTATCCAAAAATGAAAAAAAGATTTGGCTTTTGAGGTACTTTGAATAGCTGAATACATACAGACATAACCACAAATATATGGAACAGAAGCAACAGATAACATATACTTTATGCTGAATGTACACTAATGCATTGTGTATTTACGGCCTTATCTTGTACTTGAAGAACAACATGGCAGACCAAAATAGGATGATCTTCACAAGTAATATACATAAGAGAGATATGCCGCTCGGTAGCTCAAAGGACTGATGAGTACAACAGCTGAAAAAATTATAATTCAAAAAGGAACTGTTTATTACAAGAAGCTTCTGCACAGAGGCAAAACTGACTGCACAGATCTAGAAAAGATATACACAAAGCACAGAATTCAGGTAAGAATACCTCTTCTATTAGGCCTCTTGCACATGGTACTGATGTGTGAGCATCTGGGGTTTTTTTAAACGTAATTTCAGGGGCTTGTTTTGCACATATTCGTGTGTATTTATGCGCATATGTGCGCGCATTTGTGAATTCACATTCATATGTAGAGATTTGCGCATATTTGTGAGCATCTTTGTGCAGGCGGCATAAATTACTGACCAAAAATGCAGATTTTCCTATTTTTTGCTTACTGAGGAATATGCGGCTCTTAATTACGCGCCAATGTAATGTGCACATTGTAAATAATGGGCTACATTTTACCTCCATAGAAAACTCCCCCTGTACTGCGCTTTTTCAAGCTGCAGTGTGCAAGAGGCCTTAAGATAATCTTTGCCTGTCCCGGGAATTTAGCTTTGAAGTGTACCTGTGCTTTACCCACGCAGGGAAAAGCAACAGGTTCACTTAGTTGCCCCCTTCCCAAGCATTCCTTTTCTTCCACAGCTTTGTTCAGCCTCCAGACAAAAAGAACGATAATGAAGAAATGGCAAACCCAAATATTCCTGACTTTAGGGATGGACTTTATATGAATAGGCCATATCACAAATTCCTGGGGTGTGCACACCTTGCTGCCCTCAAATGATCGGGAAAGTCCAAGTATACTAAGTGGAGAGAAACAGAGGACGCACCGGCCTAGTGCACTACCTTAAAAATGTACTGTATTTGCCAGGGTATAAGACGACTTTTTAACCCATGAAAATCTTCTGACAAAGTCGGGGGTCATCTTATACGCCGGTGTACGGCGAGCCGGTGTCAGGGCGGCACTTTTTGGAGGGGCGGCGCGGTGGCGGAAGGGACACTAAGTGCAGGGGCGGGCAGGGGGCTGCTGTACCTTACCTGGCTCCGGTCCCGGTCCCACGACGATCCGATCCAGGAAGCGCGGCTGCTCCTTCTTTCAGTTCGGCCGCTCGGCTCCGCCTCCTCACCGGTGACTGGGCACCAGCACTGGAAAGGCACACAGGCGACCAATCACCGGCGAGGAGGCGGAGCCGAGCGGCCCCGCGAAAATTGAGTGAGGGAGCGGCCAGTAAGTGTTCAGCAGCACCATGCTGTGACACTCTGGGCACTATTCCTCTCCCCCACTGACACTAACGATGGGCCACTGTTCCTCCCCCACTGACACCAACGATGAGGAACTGTTCCTCCCCCACTGACACCAATGATGGGGCACTATTCCTCCTCCCCAATGACACCAATGATGGGGCACTATTCCTCCCCCACTCACACCAACGATGAGGCACTATTCCTCCTCCACACTGACACCAACAATGAGGCACTGTTCCTCCCCCACTGACACCAACGATGGGGCACTATTCCTCCTCCCCACTGACACCAACGATGAGGCACTGTTCCTCCCCCACTGACACCAACGATGGGGCACTATTCCTCCTCCCCACTGACACCAATGATGGGGCACGATTCCTCCCACTGACACTAATGATGGCATACTATTCCTCCCACTGACACCAATGATGGGGCACTATTCTCCCCACTGATACCAACGATGGGGCACTTTTCCCGCCACTGATACCAACGATGGGGCACTATTCCTTCCACTGATACCAATGATGGGACGCTATTCCTCCCACTGACACCAATGATGGGGCGCTATTCCTCCCACTGACACCAATGATGGGGCGCAATTCCTGCCACTGATACCAATGATGGAGCACTATTCCTCCCACTGACACTAATGTTGGGACACTATTCCTTCCACTGACACCAATGATGGGGCACGATTCTTCCCACTGACACCAATGATGGGGCACTATTCCTCCCACTGACTAATGATGGGGCACTATTCCTCCCACTGACACTAATGATGGGACACTATTCCTCACACACTGACACTAATGATGGGGCACCATCATTGGTGTCAGTGGGAAGAATAGTGTCCCATCATTGGTATCAGTGGGAGGAATTGTGCCCCATCATTGGTGTCAGTGGGAGGAATTGTGCCCCATCATTGGTGTCAGTGGGAGGAGTAGTGCCTCATCATTGGTATCAGTGGGAGGAATAGTGCCCGATCATAGGTGTCAGTGGGGGAAATAGTGCCCCATCATTGGTGTCAGTGTGAGGAATAGTGACCCATCATTGGTGTCAGTGGGAGGAATAGCACCCCATCATTGGAATACCATACTGAAATAGCATACCATATTGAAATCAAATCTGATGTTTTTTCATTTTTATTTGGTGTGTGTTGGAAGAGGGGTAGTCTTATACGGCGAGTATAGCTCAAACCCTATATTTTAACAGGAAAAGTAGGGGGTCGTCTTATACGCCGGCAAATACGGTATTTAATGAATGATAAAAGTGGGTATTGTACTCACAAAATGACAATACAGTCAAAGACACATCGTGAGAAAACAACTGTGTCCAATCCGCACTACGTGTTCGTCTGTAATGGGAACTCTGGACCTCCAAGAGGCTGACGCGTTTCGAGGTCTTGCTTCTTCCTCAGATCCAACAGACCAAACGTCTGTACCCTCTCTTATATATATGCTCACTAATGACAATAATAATAGTAGTATTAGTGGTAGTAGTGGTACCAGGAAGGATGGAACATGTTTGTTATTTTAAAAATCTACCTTTAACCACTTTCCCTCCAGAGGATTTACCCCCCTTCCTGACCAGGCCTCTTTTTGCTATTCGGCGCTGCACTATTTCAACTGATAATTGCGCGGTCATGCAATGCTGTACCCAAATGAAATTTATGTCCTTTTTTCACACAAATAGAGCTTTCCTTCGGTGGTATTTGATCACCTGTGCGCTTTTTATTTTTAGTGCTATAAACAAAAAAAGACTAAAACTTTTGAAGAAAAATTATATTTTTAACTTGTGGCTATAAAAAATATATAAAAAATATATAGTAGACTCAAATAAAATTTAGGCCAAAATGTATTCTGCTACATGTTTTTGGTAAAAAAAAAAATCCCAATAAGTGTATATTGATTGCTTTGTGTGAACGTTATAGCGTCTACAAACTATGGTATAGATAATGGGATTTATGACTAATTTTTGCTATATAGCGCTGCACTAGTTTAACTGAGAATTGCGCGGTCGTGCAATACAGTACATAAATGAAATTTAATTCCTTTTTTCACACAAATAGAGCTTTCTTTCAGTGGTATTTGATCACCTTTTTTAATAAAAAAAAAAAATATTTTCTCATTTCTGTTATAAAAAATATCCAAAAAACTCAAACTTCGTCATAAATTTAGGCCAAAATGTATTCTGCTACATGTTTTTGGTAATAAAAAATCCCAATAAGTGTATGTTAGTTGCTTTGTGTGAAAGTTATAGCGTCTACAAACTATGGTATAGATAATGGAATTTATGCAGCTTTTACTTTCTGACTGCCCATCACATTTCTTGAGGTGCTAAAATACCAGGACTGTACAAACACCCCCAAATGACCCCTTTTCAGAAAGTAGACACCCTAAGCTATCTGCTGAGAGGCATATTGAGGTCATGGAAGATTTATTTTTTTTTCCAGAAAGCCTTACCTTGTAAAAGCAGCTACTCCCCATCCCAAGAACCGCTGAATTCCTTTTCCCAGCTTGCAGTCAAATGATCTGTCATGGCCCTTCTGCATCCTACGGTGTACTCTTCACTTTTTGTTTATTAAAGTGCATGCTTCACAGCACTGAACTTGGGCCCCAGGTCAGTAGATGTGCAAGATTCTGCTGAAAGGACCCCAGGGGTATGAAAAAAGAGAAGGTATGCTGTATCTGATATTGATAGGAAGGCATGCTTGCTTGATCTGCATTGTCTTATTAAGGGGTTCATGTTGAATGAACATGGGTCAGAGAACTGAGATTTAAAGCAGAACTACACTGCCAAAAGCCAAAAATGCTATTAATTCATTTTTAATATTCAAAGCAAACTCCCCCATCCATCCATGTCTCTATGCTTTATTTTGCTGAGAAATCACTGATAAAAACACCTCTTAGAATTTGTGGCTGTGGCCATCTTGAGTAAGGGCAGATAATTAATGTAGCATTTACTTCCTGAAATCCATCTGCCCTTGGCTCAGGCCAGCAGGCAGGAGGATGCATTTAGCTGAGAAAACCTCTCTCCCCTTCTGAAGATTCATGGTATGTATGACACCATTTTGCCTAGGCCTGGAAACCAGGAAGTAACTGAAGAAATGTTCAAAAGAAGTAAATATGAGATACTTTTCCTATCGTAAGGATTAAAAATAGTAATGGTTGATTAAGAGAGCAAAATTCCCCTTTAAATGCAGCACTGCAAATTTCTTTGCCTGTATAAATGTTAATCAGACTATGCTGTCACTGGACAAATAAACTGCACCTCAATAATATGTGTCTGAGGGTGAATTGTCTGGCACAGTTATTTTTGACCTATAACAGCCTTCCGTTGTCATGCTGGCAAAAAGTATTTGTGCGACCATTCTGCCCACAGCCACTTTAATAAATGAGACCCTATATAGTGATCACTGTATGAACTATAGTAATACTGATTTTTGCTTTTCAGTGCTCTGGTCACATGGTGTCAAGTTCACAATTCGGATCCCGCGGTGAATACACGACTTGGTGAGCTCCTGTCTGCCAATACGAGGACCAAATTGTCCAGGGCCTGTCTTCTGTTCACCAGGTTGTTCATCCCTCTGAGTTATCAAGCTGTATGGATGACATGGGACTCAGCAACCATACACATGAGCCCAGTAATGACTCGTGCTGCAGGCCAAGGCTGTTGCGGCAAGCAGGAGTGTCTTCCTTCTTCCTTTCCAAAGTGTAGGACTATACAGGAGCTGAATAATGTCATGAAACATGAACTTGGTCGTATGTTAAAAGACGTTCGCTCTATAGTTCAACAGATAAACATGACTTCGGATCTGCTTTGTTATTTGCAAACTCTTGAAATTAAGTATTCATTGATTTGAAGATTTTTTTTTTTCAGAGAAACTTTTTATTTTTTTTAAGTTTTACCCACCATGGTAAAACAGTTATAATTTGTTTATTTATAGAACCCAATACTGATGATTGGTATTGGCACTTGCGTGAGCCTGTAGGCGATCCAGCACTCTCCTCACAGGTTTTTCCCACAAATAGAGCTTTCTTTTGGTGGTATTTGATCACCACTGGGTTTTTCATTTTTTATTATACAAACGAAAAAAGACTAAAAATTTTGAAGAACAACAATTTTTTACTTTCTGCTATAAAACCTATCCAATAAAAAAAAAAATCAAATTTCTTATAAATTTAGGCCAAACTGTTTTCTGCTACATGTCTTTGGTAAAATAAAAATCCCAATAAGTGTATATTGATTGGTTTGTGTGAAGGTTACAGCACCTACAAACTATGGTATATATAATGGAATTTAGACAGCTATAGACGCTATACTGGTAATGCTACTTATAGTAGGAATGTGATAGTGTGGAGGGCAATCTGACACTAAGTGGGAACTGACTGACATCACCAGTGACACTACTACAATGATCCGTGCCAATAATATACGATATCACTTTAATAATGATGCTAGCTGAGAAGAGGTTTATATCTAATGGCAATCAACGAGTTAACGGTGTGCCTATCAATGTGTAATATGGGCTGCTTTTCCTAAGCGATGTGTTTGTTTTTTCTCCCTGCAAAGTAGGGAGAAAAACAGGCACGTTGCTGCTCTCCGTTCAGAGTCCTGTGTTCTTAGTAAAGGGCTCTGAACTGTCTTTCGCTAAGCCAATCAGCAGGCCTGGCCATAAATCATTGGCCAGGACCTGATAATCAGCTTGCGCTGCAAAGGACAGCACTGAAGGGGCAGTGGGCGCGCCCCTTACCCTGAAATGCCAGATCACGTACATGTACGTGATCTTGCGCAGTGGGGCTGCTCTGCAGCAGTAAAACTGCAGTAGGTGGTCAGCAACTGGTTAAAGCAGGATGAGCACAGACATGTAACACATTAAAAGCATGTACATCAACATGACACATTAAAACAGATATTGACACGCACCAACTCAAATGCTTAAATCAGTGTTTTTCAACCTTTTTTGTGCAAAGGCACACTTTTTTCATGAAAAAAATCACGAGGCACACCACCATTAGAAAATGTTAAAAAAATTTATTGAAAAACTTTTTGACTTGAGGGCCGCAGTGGGTTCATATATTGGACCCGGGGGCCGGACCAAGAGTAGATGAATGATGTGTATGTGTCATCCATAGTAAGTATAGTAATATTCCCCCATAGTAAGCATAGTAATTAATCCCCCATATAGTAATTCATCCCCCATATAGTAATTCATCCCCCATAGTAATTCATCCCCCATAGTAATTCAACCCCATAGTAATTCATCCCCCATAGTAATTCATCCCCCATATAGTAATTCATCCCCCATAGTAATTAATCCCCCATAGTAATTCATCCCCCATATAGTAATTAATTCCCCATAGTAATTAATCCCCCATATAGTAATTAATCCCCCATAGTAATTCATCCCCCATATAGTAATTCATCCCCCATATAGTAATTCATCCCCCCCATAGTAATTCATCCCCCATAGTAATTCATCCCCCATATAGTAATTCATCCCCCATATTATTTCATCCCCTATATTAAGTCCCCAAGCCCCCCCCCCTGTGTCAATTTACTTACCTTTGCTCCGCGCGTTCCTCTCGCCGTTCCGGTGTAGCATGAAAATCTGTCTCCTATGAGGATCTGTCCCCCTCGACGTATCTGCGCATGTGCCAGTTTCAGGCATTAGCAGCCGATCGGCGATCTCCGGCACATGCGCAGATACGTCGAGGGGGACAGATCATCCTGACAGTATCACGCTCCGCGGGCCGGATTAAAAGGTCCGCCGGGCCGTATACGGCCCGCGGGCCGTAGTTTGCCCATTGCTGTTCTAATGATTGGTCTATTTGTGAGCCGAGGCCACATGTTACGGATGAAATTGCAATTTTTCCCACGGCACACCAGACAATATCTCACGGCACACTAGTGTGCCGCGGCACAGTGGTTGAAAAACGCTGGCTTAAATGATTTATTTAGACTTGCAACTGTGCTAAAGCAGAGCTATAAGCCAAACCCTTTTTAGCAATTTTGGATAGAGTAAGTGAGAGTTATAACCCCTGCTGGGTTTTGTTTTTTTTTTGCAATCTCTTTTCCATTGTGAAGATTTCCCTTCAATTCCTGTCCCAGAGACAAAAAAGGAAGTGATGGGGAATACCTCCAAAGTGAGGGAATCCCTGGTTGTCACCAATGTCCCCAGAACTAGTGTCCCCATTGTCCCTCTATTGCTGTTCTGGTGACAACCAAACAATTGGGATTTTTTTTTTCTTTCACTTTCTATGATAAGAGTAAACATGATAAATAGAGAGGATGAATCTCCCTGATGGGGCACAGACAGCAATAAAAATCTGGCAGGTGTTCTAATCCCTCTCCACTCTATCCAAAACTAAAAAAAATAAAAAGTTCTGCCTTTTATATATACTAGCACTACATTTTAGGGTGCCCTCACACTGACAGTTTTAGCCAGTCTCAGGCATGGTTCACCCCCTTGGGGTCAGTTCATTTGTGTACTGTGAGTGCTTTGAACTATGCCCGGGATCGGTTAAGCATACCATGCCTCTAACCATTTAGAGAGGTGGACCCATACATTGTAACGTGGACTGATAGTTTGTTTCAGCGTGAGTGCAAACTGGGCTGGAGCACAGAACTCTCCATTGACAACAATTTACTGCATGGATCACTCATCTGGTTAGCACACAAGTGTGCCCTGGGAACACTTCCTTTTATAGTCCAGTGTAAGTGCATACCAGTGGGAGACGGGGGAGAATCGAACTTAAGCACACTTCACTTTAACTGGCCTCTGGGTCAATGCACTGTCATGGCAGTTGTTATATTTTCCAGAAAGTTTCATTGTGCCCTGTCAGATTTTGGATTATTTCATACTTTGTGCTGCAGAGAGACTTAAAATAAAGATTTTGTACTTATCTGGAAAATGCTTTTCTTGGAGTAAAGTACAGAGCTTTAAGTATTGATTGTGGATTTTTTGCTGCCACCTTCAGGTAAGGACACTAGCAAACACAACAGGTAGGACAGTCCATACAACCTCACCCACTCCCAACAAGTCTCAGTTTTTTAGCAAGCAATCAGAAGAAAAGGGCATCTCGGGAAGGGTTCTTTTATTGCATGAAAAAGATTTTATAGGCAAGTCAAAAATGCATATTTCTTAATTGTCCAGCACGGGACTCCTATATGTCTTGACCATGGGATGTCCCGAAGCAAAACAATTGAGAAGTGGGCAACACAGCTAAAATGCCAAAAGGCTTCAACAAGGGAATCAGCTTACAAAACTCAAAAAGCAGCTTGAAGCACATGATGGCTGAAACTGGCATCCACAGAGGCCTGAAGTGTCGCCTGATAAAACTATACAAAGGTGTGAACGGAGGACAATGTAGGGCCTTGTAAATAATGAACGCCTGGTGCTGAGAAGCCCAAAAGGCACTGACTGAACGAATCAAGTGAGCCTTAACATGGAAGGAAGGAGTCCTATCCTTCAAGGATTAAGCCTTAGTGATAACCTGCTTAATCCAGAGATGGTGGAACAAGATGCAGGACAGCCCTTGCAAGGGCCTGTAGGCAGGACAAATAGAATGTGCACTGTGCGTACTGCATCTGAACAATGTAGATTTGGGATCGGGGCACAGAGAGGGTAGTATGATGTTCTGATTTGAGGCTCTGTTCACACCAATGCGTTTTTAGCACTTTTTTGCAGAAACGCACTACAGTCCATTTTAACATGGTTTCCTATGGAACATGTTCACATCTATGCTTTTTTGAACTGCTGCGTATTTGGGAAGGGTCAGGGACTTTTTTAAAAGCAAAAAGCAGCGTTTTTGCTACAATAGAGGTCAATGGAGAAGCTGCTGGAATGCATGGTACTGCATTTTTATTCTGCACAGCAATGAAAAAAATTCCACTTTAACAAAAAAAAAAGCTGAACAAAATGAAAAAAAAATGCAAAACGAACTGGGAAAAGTCCTGCAAACCAGACAAAAAGCAAACTGCATAGGTGTGAACGGAGCCTAAGGTGGAAGCAGGAATCCACCTTAACTAGCTATCACACTTTGAATGACAATTGCGCGGTCATGCAACACTGTACCCATATGCATTTAGCATTTTTTGAGACAGATAAAATTTTATTTTGGTGGTATTTATTCACCACTGAGATTTTTAATTTTTTGCTATATAAATGAAAAAGTCCAAACATTTTGAAAAAAAAAGTGTTTTTTCTTATCAAATTTCGCAAATAAATAATCTTTGTTCATAAATCTTGGCCAAAATGTATTCAGCTATATTTTTAGTACAAAAAAAAAAAATAACCCAAATTAGTTGATAACCAAAAATTATAATTTTTCTAAATAATTTTAATTTTTTTTTTTATATTAGATTTGTTTTTTAACATACTGTCACCCTAGCAGTGCAGTCTCACCATAGTGACACTGCACTACTTGTGGGGGGTGATGAAGATTATATTTTTACACTGATTGCTTTTACACCCATAAAGGCTGTAAAAGCAATCATTTCTCCTTCTCTCTGGCTGCATTCTTGCAGCCATTGAGAAATACTGTGAGAGCTGTGATTTGTCACAGCTTGTCACGTGGTACAATTCTGTTGTGAATAGCCTAGTACCATGTGACCTCTGTGATCATTCACAGATTTCACTAGTAGTAAGCAATGATGTCAGGAAGTGACATCTTGCTTACTACTATTCATGTGATCACTGATTGGCCAATCAGTGATCATATGATCAGGACCTCACATAGAGGTCCAGTACAGAGATCGGTGTTCAGACACAGTGGGCACCGGATCGCGGACAGGCAGGGAATACAGGACGTTTATAAATGGCCACCCACTCCTGCACTGCTCTTGTCTGGTCGTTTATGTACATGGGCTGGACGGGCAGTGGTTAAGGAGGAAGGCGGTTCATGGCCTGTCTTTATGAAGAACAAGGAAGGGTTTGTTACAGGATAATCCAAGCAGAAAACAGTACAGTGCTGAAAAATGACAAGACCTTAGAATAACCAGAAATTATAAAGATGATTTAAATAAATCATTATCCAGGATGTAAATATATTCAATATATGTGAATGAAGCGCTGTGAATGGCGCAGTAAAAAGGAAGTAAGTGCGTCTATTAGAAGCTTTCCTTAACCCAATATCTGCTTATTAACAGTACTAACATGTATGAAGGAGTTGGATCTTAATAGAATAATTGACTTGTTATATTTCTATTTGTTCTAGATTGGGAAAAGTAAGATAAATAGACTTTTTATAGTCTATGTGAATATACATATACCGTATATACTCGAGTATAAGCCGACCCGAATATAAGCCGAGGTACCTAATTTTACCACAAAAAACTGGGAAAAACTATTGACTCGAGTATAAGCCGAGGGTGGGAAATGAGGCACCTACTAGCAGGAATAGCACCCCATCATTGGTGTCCGTGGAAGGAATAGCGCCCCATCATTGGTGTCAGTGGGAGGAATCGTGCCCCATCATTGGTGTCAGAGCAACGAATCGTGCCCCATCATTGGTGTCAGTGGGAGGAATAGTGCCCCATCATTGGTGTCAGTGGGAGGAATAGCGCCCCATCATTGGTGTCAGTGGGAGGAATCGTGCCCCATCATTGGTGTCAGAGCAATGAATCGTGCCCCATCATTGGTATCAGTGGGAGGAATAGCACCCCATCATTGGTATCAGGGGGAAGAATAGCGCCCCATCATTGGTGTCAGTGGGAGGAATACCGCCCCATCATTGGTGTCAGTGGGAGGAATAGCGCCCCATCATTGGTGTCAGTGGGAAGAATAGCGTCCCATCATTGGTGTCAGTGGGAGGAATAGCGCCCCATCATTGGTGTCAGTGGGAGGAATAGCGCCCCATCATTGGTGTCAGTGGGAGGAATAGCGCCCCAACATTGGTGTCAGTGGGAGTAATAGCGCCCCATCATTGGTGTCAGTGGGAGGAATAGCGTCCCAACATTGGTGTCAGTGGGAGGAATAGCGCCCCAACATTGGTGTCAGTGGGAGGAATAGTACTCCGTCAGTGGGGAGAGGAATAGTGCCCCATCGTTGGTGTCAGTGGGGGGGAGGAAGAGTGCCCCATTGTTGGTGTCAGTAGGAGGAATAGTGCCCCATCATTGGTGTCAGTGGGAGGAATAATGCCCCATCATTAGTATCAGTGACACCAATGATGGGGCACTATTCCTCCCACTGACACCAATGACACTTGCTGACTCCTGTTCTAGTATGGTACTGCTGCAGCCAGCATATGTGGTTGCAGCAGCACCTCTGCACTGCACACTTACCCTCACTCGATTTTCGCGGGTCCGCTCGGCTCCGCCTCCTCACCCGTGATTGGCCACCTGTGTGCCTTTCCTGAGCTACAGTTCTGGCAGCCAATCACAGGTGAGGAGGCGGAGCCGAGCGGCAGGAGTGAGGGAGTGGCTGGAGTGACTGAAGGAGCAGCGCTTCCTGGATGGATCGTCGTGGGAGCCAGGTAAGAGACTGCAGCCCTCTGCCAACCCCTGTACTTGGTGTCCCTTCCGTCAGAAGGGGGGGACGGTGGCAGCACCGCGCCGCCCCCCTAAAAAGTGCTCCCTGACGTTGACTCGAGTATAAGCCGAGGGGCCGTTTTTCAGCACAAAAAATGTGCTGAAAAACTCGGCTTTTACTCGAGTATATACGGTATGTATGTGGATATATAGATACATATATCTTGGTTTGTTCTCTACATTCAAGCAATCTGGTAGTAATTAGTTAGCTTTCCCTCCCCCATCTCTGTGAGTAAGAGTTAAAGTTTCACTAATCAGAGAAGTGTAAGAATCTATTTCATACATGTTAAGCATACAAGATTTAGACTGTAATATTTCTTGATTACAATATTTATATATGATAGAACTTTATATCAAGATTACTTTTGGGAGAATCTATATATAAATCTAGTATATTAGTAACACACCATTCCCCTGACTGAGGGAATGTCAACTCAGTTTTGGCTGAAGGTCCTAAGGATTACATTTCAGACTCTCTCCTAGGGGAGGGAAGAAGACTGAAGGTTTGTTCTATACATCTGTGGCCAAATATCTTTGTAGGACTACAAGGGACAGAAAAGTAAACCAGCCCACTTTTAGGAGAAGGTGGGGGCTGAATTGCTCCTTATAGAGCAGAACAAAGACTTTTTAGGTACACTTTTTTACAAGCCGAGATTCATGACACACAGAGATTCATACCACACACAAAATTACATACAATCTTTATATCAAGAACTTCACTTTATTATTTGGACATTATCTAAACATTCTGTATTCCAATATTTTATGCAATATTATTATTAAATCAATTTCTGAGTTTATGTAAGAGTTGGAAGGACTTTCTATTTTTAACTTTTCTCACCAATACAAGTTAACAAAATATCGAGACAATACGGTAATTTACTGCTGCAGTACAATTCACTGCATGGTCCGCCCGTACAATGTGTGATAGGCAGTCGCTGCACTACAAGTCCCAGCATGGCCCGTACAATGTGTGATAGGCAGTCGCTGCACTACAAGTCCAAGCATGGCCCACCTGTACAATGTGTGATAGGCAGTCGCTGCACTACAAGTCCCAGCATGGCCCGCCTGTACAATGTGTGATAGGCAGTCGCTGCACTACAAGTCCCAGCATGGCCCGTACAATGTGTGATAGGCAGTCACTGCACTACAAATCCCAGCATGGCCCACCCATACAATGTGTGATAGGCAGTCGCTGCACTACAATTCACAGCATGACCCGCCCGTACAATGTGTGATAGGCAGTCACTGCACTACAGGTCCCAGCATGGCCCGCCTGTACAATATGTGATAGACAGTGGTTGCACGACAAGTCCCAGCATGGCACGCCAAATGTGTGATAGGCAGTCGCTGCACTACAAGTCCCAACATGGCCCGCCTGTACAATATGTGATAGGCAGTCGCTGCACTACAAGTCCCAGCATGGCCCGCCCAATGTATGGTAGGCAGTCGCTGCACTACAAGTCCCAGTGTGGCCCGCCTGTACAATGTGTGATAGGCAGTCACTGCACTACAAGTCCCATCATGGTCCGCCGGTACAATGTGTGATAGGCAGTCGCTGCACTACAAGTCCCAGCATGGCCCTCCCAATGTGTGATAGGTAGTCGCTGCACTACAAGTCCCAGCATGGACCGCCTGTACAATGTGTGATAGGCAGTCGCTGCACTACAAGTCCCAGCATGGCCCGCCTGTACAATGTGTGGTAAGCAGTCGCTGCACTACAAGTCCCAGCATGGCCCGCCTGTACAATGTGTGATAGGCAGTCGCTGCACTATGAGTGCCAGCATGGCCCGCCCGTAAAATGTGTGGTAGGCAGTCGCTGCACTACAAGTACCAGCATGGCCCGCCCATAAAATATGTGATAGGCAGTCGCTGCAGTACAAATCCCAGCATGGCCCGCCCGTACAACGTGTGATAGGCAATCGCTGCACTACAAGTCCCAGCATGGCCCGCCCGCAAAATGTGTGATAGGCAGTCGCTGCACTACAAGTCCCAGCATGGCCCGCCCATACAATCTGTGATAGGTAGTCGCTGCACTACAAGACCCAGCATGGCCCACCCGTACAATGTGTGATAGGCAGTCGCTGCACTACAAGTCCCAGCATGGCCCGCCTATAAAATGTGTGATAGGCAGTCGCTGCACTACAAGTCCCAACATGGCCCTCCCAATGTGTGATAGGCAGTCGCTGCACTACAAGTCCCAGCATGGCTCGCCCATACAATGTGTGATAGGCAGTCGCTGCACTACAAGTCCTAGCATGGCCCGCTTGTACAATGTGTGATAGGCAGTCGCAGCACTAAAAGTCCCAGCATGGCACGCCCATAAAATATGTGATAGGCAGTCGCTGCACTACAATTCCCAGCATGGCCCGCCCCCACATTGTGTGATAGGCAGTCGCTGCACTACAAATCCCTACATGGCCCACCCGTACAACGTTTCATAGGCAGTCGCTGCATTACAAGTCCCAGCATGGACCACCCATACGTATGATAGGCAGTCGCTGCACTACAAGTCCCAGCATGGCCCGCCTGTACAATATGTGATAGTAGCTGCACTACAAGTCCCAGCATGGCCCGCTCAGAAAATGTGTGATAGGCAGTCGCTGCACTACATGTCCCAGCATGGACCACCCATATGTGTGATAGGCAGTCGCTGCACTACATGTCCCAGCATGGACCACCCATACGTGTGATAGGCAGTCGCTACACTACAAGTCTCAGCATGGCATGCCCCCACAATGTGTGATAGGCAGTCGCTGCACTACAAGTCCCAGCATGGCCCGCCCATAAAATGTGTGATAGGCAGTCGCTGCGCTACAAGTCGCAGCATGGCTCGCCTGTACAATGTGTGATAGGCAGTCGCTGCACTACAACTCCCAGCATGGCCCACCTATAAAATGTGTGATAGGCAGTTGCTGCACTACAAGTCCCAGCATGGATCGCCCATATAATGTGAGATAGGCAGTCGCTGCACTACAAGTCCCAGCATGGCCCGCCCATAAAATATGTGATAGGCAGTCGCTGCATTACAAGTCCCAGCATGGCCCGCCCATAAAATATGTGATAGGCAGTCGCTGCACTACAAGTCCCAGCATGGGCCGCCCCATAAAATATGTGATAGGCATTCGCTGCACTACAAGTCCCAGCATGGCCTGCCCGTACAAGGTGTGATAGTCAGTCGCTGCACTACAAGTCCCAGCATGCCCCCCCCCCCATGCGTGCGATAGGCAGTCGCTGCACTAAGGGTCCCAGCATGGCCCGCTCGGAAAATGTGATAGGCAGTCGCTGCACTACAAGTCCCAGCATGGCCCGCCCGTAAAATGTGTGATAGTCTGTCGCTGCAATACAAGTCCCAGCATGGCCCCCCCCCATACGCGCGATACGCAGTCGCTGTACTACAAGTCCCAGCATGGCGCACCCGTACAATGTGTGATTGGCAGTCACTGCACTACAAGTCCCAGCATGGCCGCCCTCCCAATGTGTGATAGGCAGTTGCTGCACTACAAGTCCCAGCATGGCCCGCCTGTACAATGTGTGATTTGCAGTCGCTGCACTACAAGTCCCAGCATGGCACGCCCATACAATGTGTTATAGGCAGTCGCTGCACTACAAATCCCAGCATGGCCCGCCTGTACAATGTGTGATAGGCAGTCGCTGCACTACAAGTCCCAGCATGGTGCGCCCCCTCAATGTGTGATAGTAGCTGCACTACATGTCCCAGCATGGCCCGCCTGTACAATATGTGATAGTAGCTGCACTACAAGTCCCAGCATGGCCCGCTCAGAAAATGTGTGATAGGCAGTCGCTGCACTACATGTCCCAGCACGGGCCACCTATACGTGTGATAGGCAGTCACTGCACTACAAGTCCCAGCATGGCTCGTAAAATGTGTGATAGTCACTGCACTACAAGTCCCAGCATGGTCCGCCCGTAAAATGTGTGATAGGCAGTCGCTGCACTACAAGTCCCAGCATGGCCCGCCTGTACAATGTGTGATACGCAGTCGCTGCACTACAAGTCCCAGCATGGCCCGTACAATGTGTGATAGGCAGTCGCTGCACTACAAGTCCCAGCATGGCCAGTACAATGTGTGATAGGAAGTCGCTGCACTACAAGTCCCAGCATGGCCAGTACAATGTGAGATAGGCAGTCGTTGCACGACAAGTCCCAGCATGGCACGCCCAATGTGTGATAGGCAGTCGCCGCACTACAAGTCCCAACATGGCCCGCTTGTACAATATGTGATAGGCAGTCGCTGCACTACAAGTCCCATCATGGTCCGCCGGTACAATGTGTGATAGGCAGTCACTTCACTACAAGTCCCAGCATGGCCCGCCCCCACATGTGCTAGGCAGTCGCTGCACTACAAGTCCCAGCATGGCCCGCCCGTAGAATGTGTGATAGGCAGTCGCTGCACTACAAGTCCCAGCATGGCCCTCCCAATGTGTGATAGGCAAACGCTGCACTACAAGTCCCAGCATGGACCGCTTCCACAACGTATGATAGGCAGTCGCTGCACTACAAGTGCCAACATGGCCCGCCCGAAAAATGTGTGATAGGCAGTCGCTGCACTACAAATCCCAGCATGGCCCGCCCGTACAACGTGTGATAGGCAATCGCTGCACTACAAGTCCCAGCATGGCCCGCCCGTAAAATGTGTGATACGCAGTCGCTGCACTACAAGTCCCAGCATGGCCCGCCCCTACAATGTGTGATTGCCAGTCACTGCACTACAAGTCCCAGCATGGCCCGCCTATAAAATGTGTGATAGGCAATCGCTGCACTACAAGTCCCAGCATGGCCCGCCCGTAAAATGTGTGATAGGCAGTCGCTGCACTACAATTCCCAGCATGGCCCGCCCCCACAATGTGTGATAGGCAGTCGCTGCACTACAAGTCCCTACATGGTCCACCCATACAACGTTTCATAGGCAGTCGCTGCACTACAAGTCCCAGCATGCACCACCCATACGTATGATAGGCAGTCGTTGCACTACAAGTCCCAGCATGGCCCGCCTGTACAATATGTGATAGTAGCTGCACTACAAGTCCCAGCATGGCCCGCTCAGAAAATGTGTGATAGGAAGTCGCTGCACTACATGTCCCAGCATGGACCACCCATACGTGTGATAGGCAGTCGCTGCACTAAAATTCTCAGCATGGCATGCCCCCACAATGTGTGATAGGCAGTAGCTGCACTACAAGTCCCAGCATGGCCCGCCCATACAATGTGTGATTACCAGTCACTGCACTACAAGTCCCAGCATGGCCCGCTCAGAAAATGTGTGATAGGAAGTCGCTGCACTACAAGTCCCAACATGGCCCTCCCAATGTGTGATAGGCAGTCGCTGCACTACAAGTCCCAGCATGGCCCGCCCGTAAAATATGTGATAGGCAGTCGCTGCACTACAAGTCCCAGCATGGCCAGCTCAGAAAATGTGTGATAGGAAGTCGCTGCACTACATGTCCCAGCATGGACCACCCATACGTGTGATAGGCAGTCGCTGCACTACAACTCCCAGCATGGCCCACCCATAAAATGTGTGATAGGCAGTCGCTGCACTACAAGTCCCAGCATGGCCCGCCCGTACAATTTGTGATAGGCAGTCACTGCACTACAAGTCCCAGCATGGCCCCCCCATACGTGCGATAGGCAGTCGCTGCACTAAGGGTCCCAGCATGGCCGCCCTCCCAATGTATGATAGGCAGTCACTGCACTACAAGTCCCAGCATGGCCCGCCCGTACAATGTGTGATAGGCAGTCGCCGCACTAAAAGTCCCAGCATGCCCCCCCCATACGCGCGATAGGCAGTCGCTGCACTACAAGTCCCAGCATGGCGCGCTTGTAAAATGTGTGATAGTCAGTCGCTGCACTACAAGTCCCAGCATGGCCCACCCGTACAATGTGTGATTGGCAGTCACTGCACTACAAGTCCCAGCATGGCCGCCCTCCCAATGTGTGATAGGCAGTCGCTGCACTACAAGTCCCAGTATTGATCGCCCGTACAATGTGTGATAGGCAGTCGCTGCATTACAACTCCCAGCATGGCCCGCCCATAAAATGTGTGATAGGCAGTCGCTGCACCACAAGTCCCAGCATGGCCCGCCCATACAATGTGTGATAGGCAGTCGCTGCACTACAAGTCCCAGCATGGCCCACCCGTAAAATGTGTGGTAGGCAGTCGCTGCACTACAAGTCCCAGCATGGCCCGCCCGTAAAATGTTTGATAGTCAGTCGCTGCACTACAAGTCCCAGCATGGCCCACCCGAACAATGTGTGATTGGCAGTCACTGCACTACAAGACCCAGCATGGCCGCCCTCCCAATGTATGATAGGCAGTTGCTGCGCTACAAGTCCCAGCATGGCCCGCCCCACAATGTGTGATAGTAGCTAAACTACAAGTCTCAGCATGGACCACCCATACGTGTGAGAGGCAGTCGCTGCACTACAAGTCCCAGCATGGCCCGCCTGTACAATATGTGATAGTAGCTGCACTACAAGTCCCAGCATGGCCCGCCCAATGTAGGATAGGCAGTCGCTGCACTACAAGTCCCAGCATGGCCCGCCTGTACAATATGTGATAGTAGCTGCACTACAAGTCCCAGCATGGCCCACCCAATGTAGGATAGGCAGTCGCTGCACTACAAGTCCCAGCATGGCCCGTAAAATGTGTGATAAGCAGTTGCTGCACTACAAGTTCCAACATGGCACCGCCCGTAAAATGTGAATTAGGCAGTCGCTGCACTACAAGTCCCAGCATGGCCCGCCCGTACAATGTGTGATAGGCAGTCGCTGCACTACAAGTCCCAGCATGGCCCGCCCATACAATGTGTGATAGGCAGTCGCTGCACTACAAGTCTCAGCATGGCCCGCCCATAAAATATGTGATAGGCAGTCGCTGCACTACAAGTCCCAGCATGGCCCTCTCAATGTGTGATAGGCAGTCGCTGCACTATAAGTTCCAGCATGGCCCCCCATACGTGTGATAGGAATTCGCTGCACTACAAGTCCCAGCATGGTCCAACCGTACAATGTGTGATTGGCAGTCACTGCACTACAAGTTCCAGCATGGCCGCCCTCCCAATGTGTGATAGGCAGTTGCTGCACTACAAGTCCCAGCATGGCCCTCCTGTACAATGTGTGATAGGCAGTCGCTGCACTACAAGTCCCAGCATGGCCCTCCAATTGTGTGATAGGCAGTCGCTGCACTACAAGTTCTATCATGGCCCCCCCATACGTGTGATAGACAGTCGCTGCACTACAAGTCCCAGCATGGCCCGCACATACAATGTGTTATAGTAGCTGCACTACAAGTCCCAGCATGGCCTGCTCGGAAAATGTGTGATAGGCAGTCGCTGTACTACAAGTCCCAGCATGGCCCGCCTGTACAATATGTGATAGTAGCTGCACTACAAGTCCCAGCATGGCCCGCTCAGAAAATGTGTGATAGGAAGTTGCTGCACTACATGTCCCAGCATGGACCACCCATACGTGTGATAGGCAGTCGCTGCACTACAATTCTCAGCATGGCATGCCCCCACAATGTGTGATAGGCAGTAGCTGCACTACAAGTCCCAGCATGGCCCGCCCATACAATGTGTGATTGCCAGTCACTGCACTACAAGTCCCAGCATGGCCCGCCTGTACAATGTGTGATAGGCAGTCGCTGCACTACAATTCCCAGCATGGCCCGCCCGTACAACGTGTGATAGGCAGTCGCTGCACTACAAGTCCCAGCATGGCTCTCCCGTACAATGTGTGATAGGCAGTCGCTGCACTACAAGTCCCAGCATGGCCCATCCATACAATGTGTGATTGCCAGTCACTACACTACAAGTCTCAGCATGGCCCGCCCGTAAAATATGTGATAGGCAGTCGCTGCACTACAAGTCCCAGCATGGCCCATCCATACAATGTGTGGTTGCCAGTCACTACACTACAAGTCCCAGCATGGCCCTCCCAATGTGTGATAGGCAGTCGCTGCACTACAAGTCCCAGCATGGCCCTCCCAATGTGTGATAGGCAGTCGCTGCACTACAAGTCCCAACATGGCCCTCCCAATGTGTGATAGGCAGTCGCTGCACTAAAAGTCCCAGCATGGCCCGCCAATAAAATATGTGATAGGCAGTCGCTGCACTACAATTCCCAGCATGGCCCGCCCCCACAATGTGTGATAGGCAGTCGCTGCACTACAAGTCCCTACATGGTCCACCCGTACAACGTTTCATAGGCAGTCGCTGCACTACAAGTCCCAGCATGGACCACCCATACGTATGATACGCAGTCGCTGTACTACAAGTCCCAGCATGGCCCGCCTGTACAATATGTGATAGTAGCTGCACTACAAGTCCCAGCATGGCCCGCTCAGAAAATGTGTGATAGGAAGTCGCTGCACTACATGTCCCAGCATGGACCACCCATACGTGTAATAGGCAGTCGCTGCACTACAATTCTCAGCATGGCATGCCCCCACAATGTGTGATAGGCAGTAGCTGCACTACAAGTCCCAGCATGGCCCGCCCATACAATGTGTGATTGCCAGTCACTGCACTACAAGTCCCAGCATGGCCCGCCTATAAAATTTGTGACAGGCAGTCGCTGCACTACAAGTCCCAACATGGCCCTCCCAATGTGTGCAAGGCAGTCGCTGCACTAAAAGTCCCTACATGGTCCACCCGTACAACGTTTCATAGGCAGTCGCTGCACTACAAGTCCCAGCATGGACCACCCATACGTATGATAGGCAGTCGCTGCACTACAAGTCCCCGCATGGCCCGCTCAGAAAATGTGTGATAGGAAGTCGCTGCACTACATGTCCCAGCATGGACCACCCATACGTGTGATAGGCAGTCGCTGCGCTACAAGTCCCAGCATGGCTTGCCTGTACAATGTGTGATAGGCAGTCGCTGCACTACAACTCCCAGCATGGCCCACCCATAAAATGTGTGATAGGCAGTCACTGCACTACAAGTCCCAGCATGGCCCGCCCGTACAATTTGTGATAGGCAGTCACTGCACTACAAGTCCCAGCATGGCCCCCCCCATACGTGCGATAGGCAGTCGCTGCACTAAGGGTCCCAGCATGGCCCGCTCGGAAAAAGTGATAGGCAGTCGCTGCACTACAAGTCCCAGCATGGCCCGCCCGTAAAATGTGTGATAGTCAGTCACTGCACTACAAGTCCCAGCATGGCCCGCCCGTACAATGTGTGATAGGCAGTCGCCGCACTACAAGTCCCAGCATGCCCCCCCCCATACGCGCGATAGGCAGTCGCTGCACTACAAGTCCCAGCATGGCGCGCCTGTAAAATGTGTGATAGTCAGTCGCTGCACTACAAGTCCCAGCATGGCCCACCCGTACAATGTGTGATTGGCAGTCACTGCACTACAAGTCCCAGCATGGCCGCCCTCCCAATGTGTGATAGGCAGTCGCTGCACTACAAATCCCAGCATGGGCCACCCATAGGTGTGATAGGCAGTCGCTGCACTACAAGTCCCAGCATGGCCCACCCGTACAATGTGTGATTGGCAGTCACTGCACTACAAGTCCCAGCATGGCCGCCCTCCCAATGTGTGATAGGCAGTCGCTGCACTACAAATCCCAGCATGGGCCACCCATAGGTGTGATAGGCAGTCGCTGCACTACAAGTCCCAGTATTGGTCGCCCGTACAATGTGTGATAGGCAGTCGCTGCATTACAACTCCCAGCAAGGCCTGCCCATAAAATGTGTGATAGGCAGTCGCTGCACCACAAGTCCCAGCATGGCCCGCCCGTAAAATGTGTTGTAGGCAGTCGCTGCACTACAAGTCCCAGCATGGCCCGCCTGTACAATATGTGATAGTCGCTGCACTACAAGTCCCAGCATGGCCCGCCCGTAAAATGTTTGATAGTCAGTCGCTGCACTACAAGTCCCAGCATGGCCCACCCGTACAATGTGTGATTGGCAGTCACTGCACTACAAGACCCAGCATGGCCCGCTCCACAATGTGTGATAGTAGCTGCACTACAAGTCCCAGCATGGACCACCCATACGTGTGAGAGGCAGTCGCTGCACTACAAGTCCCAGCATGGCCCGCCTGTACAATATGTGATAGTAGCTGCACTACAAGTCCCAGCATGGCCCGCCCAATGTAGGATAGGCAGTCGCTGCACTACAAGTCCCAGCATGGCCCGTAAAATGTGTGATAAGCAGTTGCTGCACTACAAGTCCCAACATGGCACCGCCCGTAAAATGTGAATTAGACAGTCGCTGCACTACAAGTCCCAGCATGGCCCGCCCGTACAATGTGTGATAGGCAGTCGCTGCACTACAAGTCCCAGCATGGACCGCCCATACAATGTGTGATAGGCAGTCGCTGCACTACAAGTCCCAGCATGGCCCGCCCATACAATGTGTGATAGGCAGTCGCTGCACTACAAGTCCCAGCATGGCCCAAACAATGTATGATAGGCAGTCGCTGCACTAAAAGTCCCAGCATGGTCCGCCTGTACAATGTGTGATAAGCAGTCACTGCACTACAAGTCCCAGCATATACCACCCATACGTGTGATAGGCAGTCGCTGCACTACAAGTTCCAGCATGGCCCGCCCATAAAATGTGTGATAGGCAGTCGCTGCACTACAAGACCCAGCATGGCCCGCCTATACAATGTGTGATAGGCAGTCACTACACTACAAGTCCCAGCATGGCCGCCATTAAAACGTGTGATAGGAATTCGCTGCACTACAAGTCCCAGCATGACCCGCCCCTACAATGTGTGATAGGCAGTCGCTGCACTACAAGTCCCAGCATGGCCAGCCCGTATAATGTGTAATAGGCAGTCGCTGCACTACAAGTCCCTGCATGGATAGCCCAT
The DNA here is from genome assembly GCF_062004578.1 of Staurois parvus. Classification (NCBI taxonomy): domain Eukaryota; kingdom Metazoa; phylum Chordata; class Amphibia; order Anura; family Ranidae; genus Staurois; species Staurois parvus. Next base: position 605,212 of record NW_028318176.1, on the reverse strand, counting down.
ACAATGTGTGATAAGCAGTTGTTGCACTACAAGTCCCAGCATGGCCAACCCGTACAATGTGTGATTGGCAGTCGCTGCACTACAAGTCCCAGCATGGCCCGTACAATGTGTGATAGGCAGTCGCTGCACTATAAGTCCCAGCATGGCCCACCCATAAAATGCCCATAATTTTTTTTTTTGTTTCTGCAAAGCAAACAACAATGGTTAACAACAGAACACAGTCACAGTCCTTCCCTTCCTCCTTTGCCTTCCTTCCTGCATTCCTTCCTTCCTTCCTTCCTTCCTTCCTTCCTCCCTCCCTCCTTCCTCCCTCCTTCCCTCCCTCCTTCCTTCCTTCCTTCTTCCTCTCCTTTTGTTCTTACCTGGCCAATTTTTAGCGCAATTTAACCACTTGCACTCCTGAGGATTTACCCCCCCTTAATGACCAGGCCTTTTTTTTGCTGTTTGGCGCTGCACTAATTCAAATGATAATTGCGCGGTCATGCAATGCTGTACCCAAACAAAATTTAAGTCCTTTTTCTCACACAAATAGAGCTTTCTTTTGGTGGTATTTTATCACCTGTGCGCTTTTTATTTTTTGCGCTATAAACAAAATAAACACAAAAATTTTGATAAAAACCAATATTTTCTACTTTCAGCTATAAAAAATATATCGTAAACTCAAAGTTAGTCATAAATTTAAGCCAACATGTATTCTGCTACATGTTTTTGGTAAAAAAAAATCCCAGTAAGTGTATATTGATTGCTTTGTGTGAAAGTTATAGCGTCTACAAACTATGGTATAGATAATTTGAAATTTACACAGCTTTTACTTTCTGACCGCGCATCACATCTCTTGAGGTGCTAAAATACCAGGATAGAACAAACACCCCCAAATTACCCCTTTTTCGGAAAGTAGACACCCTAAGCTATCTGCTGAGAGACATATTGGGGTTTATTTACTAAAGCTGGAGAGTGTAAAATCAGACTCACTTCTGCATAGAAACCAATCAGCTTCCAGGTTTCATTGCCAAAGCTTCATTGAACAAGCTGAGGTTAGAAGCTGATTGGTTTCTATGCAGAAGGGAGTCTGATTTTGGACTCTCCAGCTTTAGTAAATAAACCCCATTGTGTTCATAGAAGATTTATTTTTTTTCCACAAGTTTCTGAAAAATCACAAAAACATTTTTTTTTTTTACACAAAATTGTCATTTAAATGATTTATTTCTTGCACAAGCCATGGGTATATGTAGAATTACACCCCAAAATACATTCTGCTACTTCTACCGAGTATGTGGATACCACACGTGTGAGACTTTTTGGGAGCCTAGCCACATACAGGAGCCTGAAATCCAATGACCACTTTGAAAGCCTGAAGGTGCGTAACTTCTTCATTTCACTTCCTCACTACCTATCACAGTTTTGAAGGCCCTGACATGCCAGGATAGCACCAACCCCCTCCCAAATGACCCCTTTTTGGAAAGTAGACACTCCAGGGAATTTAAAAGGAGACATGGTAAGTATTTTGCAAATCTCATTTTTTCTCACAAGGTTTTGAAATATAAAAAAGAAAAAAAAAATATGTTTTTGTTTTCTTTCTTCATTTTGCAAAAACTTGTGGCAACAAATGAGATCTGCAAAATACTTACCATGCTTCTTATCAAATTCCATGGGGTGTCTACTTTCCAAAAATTGGTCATTTGGGGGGGTTTGGTGCTATTCTGGCATTCCAGGGCCTCCGAAACTGTGATAGGTAGTCAGGAAGTGTAATGAGGAAATAAAGCCCTTTAAAAGCCATTGGATTTTGGGGTCCTGTACTTGGCTAGACTGCCAAAATGTCTCTCACCTGTGGTACCCCCATACTTGGGAGAAGTAGCAGAATGTATTTTGGGGAGTAAAAACTTGTGGTAAAAAAATAAATTCTTCTGTTGATTCAACATGCCTCTCAGCAAATAGTTTGGGGTGTCTACTTTCCAAAAAGGGGTAATTTTGGGGGATGGGGGCATTTTATGCCCAGCATTAGAAGTTTATGCCACACATCACTCACTCTTCTAACCACCTGAAGACCAAGCCTTTTCTGACACTTTTTGTTCACATTACAAAAATCAGTATTTTTGCTAGGAAATTAAAGTGAACCCCCAAACTTTATATATTAATTTAGAGCAGACACCCTAGTAAATAAAATGGTGGGTGCTGCAATTTTTTTATCTCACATATTACTTACACAGAGATTTTTCAAACACAATTTTTTTGAAAAATATACACTTTTTTTCATTTTAATGCACAAAAACACAATATATTGGCCAATTATTTGGTAAGATATAAAAGATGATGCTATGCTGAGTAAATAGATATTAAACATGACATGCTTTAAAATTGCGCATGCCCTATGCAATGGCGACAAACGGCATACATTTTTAATATCTATAGGCAAAGCTTTAAAAGCCTTTACAAGCTACCATTTTAGATTTACAGAGAAGGTCTAGAGCTATAATTACTGCCCTCGATCTGACGTTCATGGCAATACCTCACATGCATGGTGCAATTGCTGTTTCCATACTGGCACAGGGTCAACGCCCACGACCGCAGGTGTGCGCGTGCACGGATGGGTGAGGGTACTTTTTTTTTCTTCTTTTTTTTCTGATTTATTTAATTATTTGTACACTGTCCCTTTAATTTTTTTTTTTTTCACTTTTAATGCTATCGCAGGGAGGGGGGGGGGCATTTTCTCCCGCTGCTTGTAAAAGCAATCCTGCAGCTAATTAACCACTAGGAATGCTTTTACATGAAAGCCCATTGCCGGCTGAAAAAAATGATACCAGGATAATGCCTTCAGCTGCAGGCATCACCCTGGTATAACCATTCAAAGTCCAGTGATGTACCAGTACGTCGCTGGTCCTTGTTGGGTGTATATGCTATGTTCTTTTTTTCTTTATGCAGCCTGTGGGCTGAATGAAAAAAAAGAGAAGAAATCTCTGCCAGAAAAAGTGTGTGGTATGGCCACCATTAGAATACCTCCCTGCATCCACCCACTTCTAATGGTGGGCAAACATGAAATGTGCCAACAAATATAAAATATATATGCCGAAGCATAGGGGCCATCCACCCACTGGCCACCCCAGGCCCCCATGCTTTGGCATATATTCTCTTTTTTTCAACTGCGGATGAAAAATCTCATCCGACAGCACTGCACACACCTACTTATGTCTATTCTGAAAGCAAGACCCTGTTGCTGTCAGAATAAACAGGTCAGTGCTGCAGTTTGACATTCCTGCAAATAAATCAACAATGGTTAACAATAAAACATTAACTCAATAAAACAACTTTATAATTGAAATATCTCTGCAAGGAAAAATGTGTGGTGGTATGCCCACCATTAGAAAACCTCCCTGCATCCACCCACTTCTAATGGTGGGCACACATGCAATGTGCCAACAAATATAAAATATATATGCCGAAGGTTGGGCAGTGAATGGGGGAAGTACGGGTGCTGCAGAATTTGTGGGCTGCCAATCGGGATTTGCAAACACATCCGAAAGGATACTAGGGGCTCTACGGGCCTGTGTGTGAATTCTTGGTGGCTGCGGGACACTACTTGTGCTCGCCACCGCACCAGCTTGTACTGCACTTATGGGACTCGCCACGTCACCAAGTGATACTGCAGTGCTGCTATGTATAATACCAGGATGTACTAGGCCGATGGTGCTTGCCATTTCACCAAAAGGTAGCGCGGCACTAGTACTGACACTCTGCTGCATATGAGAGTCATCATGCGTTTGTACCACATGTGTGAGACTTTTTGGGAGCCTAGCCACATACAGGAGCCTGAAATCCAATGACCACTTTGAAAGCCTGAAGGTGCGTAACTTCTTCATTTCACTTCCTCACTACCTATCACAGTTTTGGAGGCCCTGAAATGCCAGGATAGCACCAAACCCAGACAAATTACCCCTTTTTGGAAAGTAGACACTCCAAAGAATTTAAAAAGAGGCATGGTAAGTATTTTGCAGATCTCATTTTTTCTCACAAGGTTTTGAAATATAAAAAAAGAAAAGAATAAATATGTTTTTGTATTTTCTTCATTTTCCAAAAACTTGTGGCAACAAACGAAATCTGCAAAATACTCAACATGTTTCTTATCAAATTCCATGGGGTGTCTACTTTCCAAAAATGGGTCATTTGGGGGGGTTTGGTGCTAAGCTGGCATTCCAGGGCCTCCGAAACTGTGATAGGTAGTCAGGAAGTGTAATGAGGAAATAAAGCCCTTTAAGAGCCTGAAGGTGCTTATTGGATTTTGGGGTCCTGTGCTTGGCTAGACTGCCAAAACGTCTCTCACATGTGGTACCCCCATACTCGGGAGAAGTAGCAGAATGTATTTTGGGGAGTAATTCTACATATACCTATGGCATGTGTGAGCAATAAATTATTTAAATGACAATTTTGTGTAAAAAACATTTTTTGTTGTCATTTTCCAAAAACTTGTGGTAAAAATATAAATTCTTCTATTGATTCAACATGCCTCTTGGCAAACAGTTTGGGGTGTCTACTTTCCAAAAAGGGGTCATTTTGGGGGGTGGGGGCATTTTATGCCCAACATTAGAAGTTTATACCACACATCACTCACTCTTCTAACCACCTGAAGACCAAGCCTTTTCTGACACTTTTTGTTCAAAAAATCTGTATATTTGATAGGAAATTAATTTGAACCCCAAATATTATATATATTTTTAGAGCAGACACCCTAGTGAATAAAATGGTGGGTGCTGCAATTTTTTATCTCACATATTACTCACACAGCGATTTTTCAAACGCAATTTTTTTTTTTAAATATACACTTTTTTTATTTCAATGCACAAAAACACAATATATTGGCCAATTATTTGGTAAGATATAAAAGATGATGCTATGCTGACTAAATAGATACCAAACATGACATGCTTTAAAATTGCGCATGCCCTGTGCAATGGCGACAAACTGCAGACATTTGTAATATCTATAGACAATGTTTAACCACTTGCACTCCTGAGGATTTACCCCCCCTTAATGACCAGGCCTTTTTTTTGCTGTTTGGCACTGCACTAATTCAAATGATAATTGCGCGGTCATGTAATGCTGTACCCAAATAAAATTTACGTCCTTTTTTTCACACAAATAGAGCTTTCTTTTGGTGGTATTTTATTACCTGTGCGCTTTTTATTTTTTGCGCTATAAGCAAAATAAACACAAAAATTTTGATAAAAACCAATATTTTCTACTTTCAGCTCTAAAAAATATATCGTAAACTCAAAGTTAGTCATAAATTTAAGCCAAAATGTATTCTGCTACATGTTTTTGGTAAAAAAAATCCCAGTAAGTGTATATTGATTGCTTTGTGTGAAAGTTATAGCGTCTACAAACTATGGTATAGATAATTTGAAATTTACACAGCTTTTACTTTCTGACCGCGCATCACATCTCTTGAGGTGCTAAAATACCAGGATAGAACAAACACCCCCAAATGACCCCTTTTCGGAAAGTAGACACCCTAAGCTATCTGCTGAGAGACATATTGGGGTTTATTTACTAAAGCTGGAGAGTGCAAAATCAGACTCACTTCTGCATAGAAACCAATCAGCTTCCAGGTTTCATTGCCAAAGCTTCATTGAACAAGCTGAGGTTAGAAGCTGATTGGTTTCTATGCAGAAGGGAGTCTGATTTTGGACTCTCCAGCTTTAGTAAATAAACCCCATTGTGTTCATAGAAGATTTATTTTTTTTCCACAAGTTTCTGAAAAATCACAAAAACATTTTTTTTTACACAAAATTGTCATTTAAATGATTTATTTCTTGCACAAGCCATGGGTATATGTAGAATTACACCCCAAAATACATTCTGCTACTTCTACCGAGTATGAGGATACCACACGTGTGAGACTTTTTGGGAGCCTAGCCACATACAGGAGCCTGAAATCCAATGACCACTTTGAAAGCCTGAAGGTGTGTAACTTCTTCATTTCACTTCCTCACTACCTATCACAGTTTTGAAGGCCCTGACATGCCAGGATAGCACCAACCCCCTCCCAAATGACCCCTTTTTGGAAAGTAGACACTCCAGGGAATTTAAAAGGAGACATGGTAAGTATTTTGCAAATCTCATTTTTTCTCACAAGGTTTTGAAATATAAAAAAGAAAAAAAAATATGTTTTTGTTTTCTTTCTTCATTTTGCAAAAACTTGTGGCAACAAATGAGATCTTCAAAATACTTACCATGCTTCTTATCAAATTCCATGGGGTGTCTACTTTCCAAAAATTGGTCATTTGTGGGGGTTTGGTGCTATTCTGGCATTCCAGGGCCTCCGAAACTGTGATAGGTAGTCAGGAAGTGTAATGAGGAAATAAAGCCCTTTAAAAGCCATTGGATTTTGGGGTCCTGTACTTGGCTAGACTGCCAAAATGTCTCTCACCTGTGGTACCCCCATACTTGGGAGAAGTAGCAGAATGTATTTTGGGGAGTAAAAACTTGTGGTAAAAAAATAAATTCTTCTGTTGATTCAACATGCCTCTCAGCAAATAGTTTGGGGTGTCTACTTTCCAAAAAGGGGTAATTTTGGGGGGTGGGGGCATTTTATGCCCAGCATTAGAAGTTTATGCCACACATCACTCACTCTTCTAACCACCTGAAGACCAAGCCTTTTCTGACACTTTTTGTTCACATTACAAAAATCAGTATTTTTGCTAGGAAATTAAAGTGAACCCCCAAACATTATATATTAATTTAGAGCAGACACCCTAGTAAATAAAATGGTGGGTGCTGCAAATTTTTACCTCACATATTACTTACACAGAGATTTTTCAAACACAATTTTTTTGAAAAATATACACTTTTTTTCATTTTAATGCACAAAAACACAATATATTGGCCAATTATTTGGTAAGATATAAAAGATGATGCTATGCTGAGTAAATAGATATTAAACATGACATGCTTTAAAATTGCGCATGCCCTATGCAATGGCGACAAACTGCATACATTTTTAATACCTATAGGCAACGCTTTAAAAGCCTTTACAAGCTACCATTTTAGATTTACAGAGAAGGTCTAGAGCTATAATTACTGCCTTCGATCTGACGTTCATGGCAATACCTCACATGCATGGTGCAATCGCTGTTTCCATACTGGCACAGGGTCAACGCCCACGACCGCAGGTGTGCGCGTGCGCGGATGGGTGAGGGTACTTTTTTTTTTTCTGATTTATTTAATTATTTTTACACTGTCCCTTTAATTTTATTTTTTTTTAATCACTTTTAATGCTATTGCAGGGAGGCGGGGGGGCATTTTCTCCTGCTGCTTGTAAAAGCAATCCTGCAGCTAATTAACCACTAGGAATGCTTTTACATGAAAGCCCATTGCCGGCTGAAAAAAATGATACCAGGATAATGCCTGCAGCTGCAGGCATCACCCTGGTATAACCATTCAAAGTCCAGTGATGTACCAGTACGTCGCTGGTCCTTGTTGGGTGTATATGCTATGTTCTTGTCAGGGCTCCCGGGTATGACCAGAGGTGTGTGACTGACGCAGGGAAACGCAGACTTCAGATATGTTATAAACAATGTAATTTATTAACACTAACCATACAAACATAAACGCAGTGCAATACTAAAACATAACGCAGTGCAAACAAACCAACCAACCACCCACAGATAACAGTACATACAATGCAAGCGTCGTCAGGCAGGCCGGGTCAATATCAATCGGGCAGGTAGGTACAGGGGGAGCAAGCGGAGAATGGTCGGGGTCACAGGCCAGGTTCAGCAGGTAGCGGGCAGCGTGGTACAGAGGGTCAGGCAGAGGAGAATGGTCAGACAAGCCAGGGATCAGGAGCAGGAGAATGGTCAGACAAGCCAGGGATCAGAGCAGGGTCAGCAGAGAATCAGACAGGAACAGGGAGCAGGAACAGGATACAGGGCCCAAGAGAAACACAACACCAAGGCAGAGTCTGCAGGTCTGAATGTCCCTTAAATACACCAGTATAATTAGTTCCAGGTGTTTGACTAGCTGCAAGGTTGAGTCTCTGATTGCTGGGAGCACCCGCTGGCCAGCCCTGGTACTGCAGCTCACAAGGCAGGTGAGTCCCACTATTGCTGGCCAGTCCATTCCTGACAGTACCCCCCCCTCAAGGAGCGGCCTCAGGATGATCTACTAGAACATGAGCGAGCCGTATACATTCTAGTAGTTCATCCCGGGGATACTCCTTCAGAGTTTGATAAGCATACTCCCTGTCATCAAACACTAGCAGATATAAATACGCAACCTCATCCAGATCCATCCTTCCCATCAACAAACCAAGATGGCTTCCCTGTGCAGCCACTTCTGGTCAGGATTGGCCTCGGTGTAATGTCAGGGCTCCCGGGTATGACCAGAGGTGTGTGACTGACGCAGGGAAACGCAGACTTCAGATATGTTATAAACAATGTAATTTATTAACACTAACCATACAAACATAAACGCAGTGTGCAATACTAAAACATAACACAGTGCAAACAAACCAACCAACCACCCACAGATAACAGTACATACAATGCAAGCGTCGTCAGGCAGGCCGGGTCAATATCAATCGGGCAGGTAGGTACAGGGGGAGCAAGCGGAGAATGGTCGGGGTCACAGGCCAAGTTCAGCAGGTAGCGGGCAGCGTGGTACAGAGGGTCAGGCAGAGGAGAATGGTCAGACAAGCCAGGGAGCAGGAGAATGGTCAGACAAGCCAGGGATCAGAGCAGGGTCAGCAGAGAATCAGACAGGAACAGGGAGCAGGAACAGGATACAGGGCCCAAGAGAAACACAACACCAAGGCAGAGTCTGCAGGTCTGAATGTCCCTTAAATACACCAGTATAATTAGTTCCAGGTGTTTGACTGGCTGCAAGGTTGAGTCTCTGATTGCTGGGAGCACCCGCTGGCCAGCCCTGGTACTGCAGCTCACAAGGCAGGTGAGTCCCACTATTGCTGGCCAGTCCATTCCTGACAGTTCTTTTTTTCTTTATGCAGCCTGTGGGCTGAATGAAAAAAAAGAGAAGAAATCTCTGCCAGAAAAAGTGTGTGGTATGCCCACCATTAGAATACCTCCCTGCATCCACCCACTTCTAATGGTGGGCACACATGAAATGTGCCAACAAATATAAAATATATATGCCGAAGCATAGGGGCCATCCACCCACTGGCCATCCCAGGCCCCCATGCTTTGGCATATATTCTCTTTTTTTCAACTGCGGATGAAAAATCTCATCCGACAGCACTGCACACACCTACTTATGTCTATTCTGAAAGCAAGACCCTGTTGCTGTCAGAATAAACAGGTCAGTGCTGCAGTTTGACATTCCTGCAAATAAATCAACAATGGTTAACAATAAAACATAAACTCAATAAAACAACTTTATAAGGAAAAGTGTGTGGTGGTATGCCCACCATTAGAAACCTCCCTCAATCCACCCACTTCTAATGGTGGGCACACATGAAATGTGCCAACAAATATAAAATATATATGCCGAAGCATGGGGGCCATCCACCCACTGGCCACCCCAGGCCCCCATGCTTTGGCATATATTCTCTTTTTTTCAACTGCGGATGAAAAATCTCATCCGACAGCACTGCACACACCTACTTATGTCTATTCTGAAAGCAAGACCCTGTTGCTGTCAGAATAAACAGGTCAGTGCTGCAGTTTGACATTCCTGCAAATAAATCAACAATGGTTAACAATAAAACATTAACTCAATAAAACAACTTTATAATTGAAATATCTCTGCAAGGAAAAATGTGTGGTGGTATGCCCACCACTAGAAAACCTCCCTGCATCCACCCACTTCTAATGGTGGGCACACATGAAATGTGCCAACAAATATAAAATATATATGCCGAAGGTTGGGCAGTGAATGGGGGAAGTACGGGTGCTGCAGAACACATCCGGAAGGATACTAGGGGCTCTACGGGCCTGTGTGTAAATTCTTGGTGGCTGCGGGACACTACTTGTGCTCGCCACCGCACCAGCTTGTACTGCACTTATGGGACTCGCCACGTCACCAAGTGATACTGCAGTGCTGCTATGTATAATACCAGGATGTACTAGGCCGATGGTGCTTGCCATTTCACCAAAAGGTAGCGCGGTACTAGTACTGACACTCTACTGCATATAAGAGTCATCATGCGTTTGTACCACATGTGTGAGACTTTTTGGGAGCCTAGCCACATACAGGAGCCTGAAATCCAATGACCACTTTGAAAGCCTGAAGGTGCGTAACTTCTTCATTTCACTTCTTCACTACCTATCACAGTTTTGGAGGCCCTGAAATGCCAGGATAGCATCAAACCCAGACAAATTACCCCTTTTTGGAAAGTAGACACTCCAAAGAATTTAAAAAGAGACATGGTAAGTATTTTGCAGATCTAATTTTTTCTCACAAGGTTTTGAAATATAAAAAAAGGAAAGAATAAATATGTTTTTGTATTCTCTTCATGTTCCAAAAACTTGTGGCAACAAACGAGATCTGCAAAATACTCAACATGTTTCTTATCAAATTCCATGGGGTGTCTGCTTTCCAAAAATGGGTCATTTGGGGGGGTTTGGTGCTATTCTGGCATTCCAGGGCCTCCGAAACTGTGATAGGTAGTCAGGAAGTGTAATGAGGAAATAAAGCCCTTTAAGAGCCTGAAGGTGCTTATTGGATTTTGGGGTCCTGTGCTTGGCTAGACTGCCAAAACGTCTCTCACATGTGGTACCCCCATACTCGGGAGAAGTAGCAGAATGTATTTTGGGGAGTAATTCTACATATACCTATGGCATGTGTGAGCAATAAATTATTTAAATGACAATTTTGTGTAGAAAAAATTTTTGGTTGTCATTTTCCAAAAACTTGTGGTAAAAATATAAATTCTTCTATTGATTCAACATGCCTCTCGGCAAACAGTTTGGGGTGTCTACTTTCCAAAAAGGGGTCATTTTGGGGGGTGGGGGCATTTTATGCCCAACATTAGAAGTTTATACCACACATCACTCACTCTTCTAACCACCTGAAGACCAAGCCTTTTTCTGACACTTTTTGTTCAAAAAATCAGTATATTTGATAGGAAATTAATTTGAACCCCAAATATTATATATTTTTTTAGAGCAGACACCCTAGTGAATAAAATGGTGGGTGCTGCAATTTTTTATCTCACATATTACTCACACAGCGATTTTTCAAACGCAATTTTTTTTTTAAATATACACTTTTTTTATTTCAATGCACAAAAACACAATATATTGGCCAATTATTTGGTAAGATATAAAAGATGATGCTATGCTGACTAAATAGATACCAAACAAGTCATGCTTTAAAATTGCGCATGCCCTGTGCAATGGCGACAAACTGCAGACATTTGTAATATCTATAGACAATGTTTAACCACTTGCACTCCTGAGCATTTACCCCCCTTAATGACCAGGCCTTTTTTTTGCTGTTTGGCGCTGCACTAATTCAAATGATAATTGCGCGGTTATGCAATGCTGTACCCAAACAAAATTTACGTCCTTTTTCTCACACAAATAGAGCTTTCTTTTGGTGGTATTTTCTCACCTTTGCGCTTTTTATTTTTTGCGCTATAAACAAAATAAACACAAAAATTTTGATAAAAACCAATATTTTCTACTTTCAGCTATAAAAAATATATCGTAAACTCAAAGTTAGTCATAAATTTAAGCCAAAATGTATTCTGCTACATGTTTTTGGTAAAAAAAATCCCAGTAAGTGTATATTGATTGCTTTGTGTGAAAGTTATAGCGGCTACAAACTATGGTATAGATAATTTGAAATTTACACAGCTTTTACTTTCTGACCGCGCATCACATCTCTTGAGGTGCTCAAATACCAGGATAGAACAAACACCCCCAAATGACCCCTTTTTCGGAAAGTAAACACCCTAAGCTATCTGCTGAGAGACATATTGGGGTTTATTTACTAAAGCTGGAGAGTGCAAAATCAGACTCACTTCTGCATAGAAACCAATCAGCTTCCAGGTTTCATTGCCAAAGCTTCATTGAACAAGCTGAGGTTAGAAGCTGATTGGTTTCTATGCAGAAGGGAGTCTGATTTTGGATTCTCCAGCTTTAGTAAATAAACCCCATTGTGTTCATAGAAGATTTATTTTTTTTCCACAAGTTTCTGAAAAATCACAAAAACATTTTTTTTTTTTACACAAAATTGTCATTTAAATGATTTATTTCTTGCACAAGCCATGGGTATATGTAGAATTACACCCCAAAATACATTCTGCTACTTCTACCGAGTATGAGGATACCACACGTGTGAGACTTTTTCGGAGCCTAGCCACATACAGGAGCCTGAAATCCAATGACCACTTTGAAAACCTGAAGGTGCGTAACTTCTTCATTTCACTTCCTCACTACCTATCACAGTTTTGAAGGCCCTGACATGCCAGGATAGCACCAACCCTCTCCCAAATGACCCCTTTTTGGAAAGTAGACACTCCAGGGAATTTAAAAGGAGACATGGTAAGTATTTTGCAAATCTCATTTTTTCTCACAAGGTTTTGAAATATAAAAAAGAAAAAAAAAATATGTTTTTGTTTTCTTTCTTCATTTTGCAAAAACTTGTGGCAACAAATGAGATCTGCAAAATACTTACCATGCTTCTTATCAAATTCCTTGGGGTGTCTACTTTCCAAAAATTGGTCATTTGGGGGGGTTTGGTGCTATTCTGGCATTCCAGGGCCTCCGAAACTGTGATAGGTAGTCAGGAAGTGTAATGAGGAAATAATGCCCTTTAAAAGCCATTGGATTTTGGGGTCCTGTACTTGGCTAGACTGCCAAAATGTCTCTCACCTGTGGTACCCCCATACTTGGGAGAAGTAGCAGAATGTATTTTGGGGAGTAAAAACTTGTGGTAAAAAAATAAATTCTTCTGTTGATTCAACATGCCTCTCAGCAAATAGTTTGGGGTGTCTACTTTCCAAAAAGGGGTAATTTTGGGGGGTGGGGGCATTTTATGCCCAGCATTAGAAGTTTATGCCACACATCACTCACTCTTCTAACCACCTGAAGACCAAGCCTTTTCTGACACTTTTTGTTCACATTACAAAAATCAGTATTTTTGCTAGGAAATTAAAGTGAACCCCCAAACATTATATATTAATTTAGAGCAGACACCCTAGTAAATAAAATGGTGGGTGCTGCAATTTTTTTATCTCACATATTACTTACAAAGAGATTTTTCAAACACAATTTTTTTGAAAAATATACACTTTTTTTCATTTTAATGCACAAAAACACAATATATTGGCCAATTATTTGGTAAGATATAAAAGATGATGCTATGCTGAGTAAATAGATATTAAACATGACATGCTTTAAAATTGCGCATGCCCTGTGCAATGGCGACAAACTGCATACATTTTTAATATCTATAGGCAAAGCTTTAAAAGCCTTTACAAGCTACCATTTTAGATTTACAGAGAAGGTCTAGAGCTATAATTACTGCCCTCGATCTGACGTTCATGGCAATACCTCACATGCATGGTGCAATCGCTGTTTCCATACTGGCACAGGGTCAACGCTCACGACCGCAGGTGTGCGCGTGCGCGGATGGGTGAGGGTACTTTTTTTTTTCTTTTTTTTCTGATTTATTTAATTATTTTTACACTGTCCCTTTAATTTTTTTTTTTTATCACTTTTAATGCTATCGCAGGGAGGGGGGGGCATTTTCTCCCGCTGCTTGTAAAAGCAATCCTGCAGCTAATTAACCACTAGGAATGCTTTTACATGAAAGCCTATTGCCGGCTGAAAAAAATGATACCAGGATAATGCCTGCAGCTGCAGGCATCACCCTGGTATAACCATTCAAAGTCCAGTGATGTACCAGTACGTCACTGGTCCTTGTTGGGTGTATATGCTATGTTCTTTTTTTCTTTATGCAGCCTGTGGGCTGGATGAAAAAAAAGAGAAGAAATCTCTGCCAGAAAAAGTGTGTGGTATGCCCACCATTAGAATACCTCCCTGCATCCACCCACTTCTAATGGTGGGCACACATGAAATGTGCCAACAAATATAAAATATATATGCCGAAGCATAGGGGCCATCCACCCACTGGCCATCCCAGGCCCCCATGCTTTGGCATATATTCTCTTTTTTTCAACTGCGGATGAAAAATCTCATCCGACAGCACTGCACACACCTACTTATGTCTATTCTGAAAGCAAGACCCTGTTGCTGTCAGAATAAACAGGTCAGTGCTGCAGTTTGACATTCCTGCAAATAAATCAACAATGGTTAACAATAAAACATAAACTCAATAAAACAACTTTATAAGGAAAAGTGTGTGGTGGTATGCCCACCATTAGAAACCTCCCTCAATCCACCCACTTCTAATGGTGGGCACACATGAAATGTGCCAACAAATAAAAAATATATATGCCGAAGCATGGGGGCCATCCACCCACTGGCCACCCCAGGCCCCCATGCTTTGGCATATATTCTCTTTTTTTCAACTGCGGATGAAAAATCTCATCCGACAGCACTGCACACACCTACTTATGTCTATTCTGAAAGCAAGACCCTGTTGCTGTCAGAATAAACAGGTCAGTGCTGCAGTTTGACATTCCTGCAAATAAATCAACAATGGTAACAATAAAACATTAACTCAATAAAACAACTTTATAATTGAAATATCTCTGCAAGGAACAATGTGTGGTGGTATGCCCACCATTAGAAAACCTCCCTGCATCCACCCACTTTTAATGGTGGGCACACATGAAACGTGCCAACAAATATAAAATATATATGCCGAAGGTTGGGCAGTGAATGGGGGAAGTACGGGTGCTGCAGAATTTGTGGGCTGCCAATCGGGATTTGCAAACACATCCGAAAGGATACTAGGGGCTCTACGGGCCTGTGTGTGAATTCTTGGTGGCTGCGGGACACTACTTGTGCTCGCCACCGCACCAGCTTGTACTGCACTTATGGGACTCGCCACGTCACCAAGTGATACTGCAGTGCTGCTATGTATAATACCAGGATGTACTAGGCCGATGGTGCTTGCCATTTCACCAAAAGGTAGCGCGGCACTAGTACTGACACTCTGCTGCATATGAGAGTCATCATGCGTTTGTACCACATGTGTGAGACTTTTTGGGAGCCTAGCCACATACAGGAGCCTGAAATCCAATGACCACTTTGAAAGCCTGAAGGTGCGTAACTTCTTCATTTCACTTCCTCACTACCTATCACAGTTTTGGAGGCCCTGAAATGCCAGGATAGCACCAAACCCAGACAAATTACCCCTTTTTGGAAAGTAGACACTCCAAAGAATTTAAAAAGAGGCATGGTAAGTATTTTGCAGATCTCATTTTTTCTCACAAGGTTTAGAAATATAAAAAAAGGAAAGAATAAATATGTTTTTGTATTTTCTTCATTTTCCAAAAACTTGTGGCAACAAACGAGATCTGCAAAATACTCAACATGTTTCTTATCAAATTCCATGGGGTGTCTACTTTCCAAAAATGGGTCATTTGGGGGGGTTTGGTGCTATGCTGGCATTCCAGGGCCTCCGAAACTGTGATAGGTAGTCAGGAAGTGTAATGAGGAAATAAAGCCCTTTAAGAGCCTGAAGGTGCTTATTGGATTTTGGGGTCCTGTGCTTGGCTAGACTGCCAAAACGTCTCTCACATGTGGTACCCCCATACTCGGGAGAAGTAGCAGAATGTATTTTGGGGAGTAATTCTACATATACCTATGGCATGTGTGAGCAATAAATTATTTAAATGACAATTTTGTGTAAACAAAATTTTTTGTTGTCATTTTCCAAAAACTTGTGGTAAAAATATAAATTCTTCTATTGATTCAACATGCCTCTCGGCAAACAGTTTGGGGTGTCTACTTTCCAAAAAGGGGTCATTTTGGGGGTTGGGGGCATTTTATGCCCAACATTAGAAGTTTATACCACACATCACTCACTCTTCTAACCACCTGAAGACCAAGCCTTTTCTGACACTTTTTGTTCAAAAAATCAGTATATTTGATAGGAAATTAATTTGAACCCCAAATATTATATATTGTTTTAGAGCAGACACCCTAGTGAATAAAATGGTGGGTGCTGCAATTTTTTATCTCACATATTACTCACACAGCGATTTTTCAAACGCAATTTTTTTTTAATTATACACTTTTTTTATTTCAATGCACAAAAACACAATATATTGGCCAATTATTTGGTAAGATATAAAAGATGATGCTATGCTGACTAAATAGATACCAAACAAGTCATGCTTTAAAATTGCGCATGCCCTGTGCAATGGCGACAAACTGCAGACATTTGTAATATCTATAGACAATGTTTAACCACTTGCACTCCTGAGGATTTACCCTCCTTAATGACCAGGCCTTTTTTTTGCTGTTTGGCGCTGCACTAATTCAAATGATAATTGCGCGGTCATGCAATGCTGTACCCAAACAAAATTTACGTCCTTTTTCTTACACAAATAGAGCTTTCTTTTGGTGGTATTTTATCACCTGTGCGCTTTTTATTTTTTGCGCTATAAACAAAATAAACACAAAAATTTTGATAAAAACCAATATTTTCTACTTTCAGCTCTAAAAAATATATCGTAAACTCAAAGTTAGTCATAAATTTAAGCCAAAATGTATTCTGCTACATGTTTTTGGTAAAAAAAAATCCCAGTAAGTGTATATTGATTGCTTTGTGTGAAAGTTATAGCGTCTACAAACTATGGTATAGATAATTTGAAATTTACACAGCTTTTACTTTCTGACCGCGCATCACATCTCTTGAGGTGCTAAAATACCAGGATAGAACAAACACCCCCAAATGACCCCTTTTCGGAAAGTAGACACCCTAAGCTATCTGCTGAGAGACATATTGGGGTTTATTTAGTAAAGCTGGAGAGTGCAAAATCAGACTCACTTCTGCATAGAAACCAATCAGCTTCCAGGTTTCATTGCCAAAGCTTCATTGAACAAGCTGAGGTTAGAAGCTGATTGGTTTCTATGCAGAAGGGAGTCTGATTTTGGACTCTCCACCTTTAGTAACACCATTGTGTTCATAGAAGATTTATTTTTTTTCCACAAGTTTCTGAAAAATCACAAAAACATTTTTTTTGTTACACAAAATTGTCATTTAAATGATTTATTTCTTGCACAAGCCATGGGTATATGTAGAATTACACCCCAAAATACATTCTGCTACTTCTACCGAGTATGAGGATACCACACGTGTGAGACTTTTTCGGAGCCTAGCCACATACAGGAGCCTGAAATCCAATGACCACTTTGAAAACCTGAAGTTGCGTAACTTCTTCATTTCACTTCCTCACTACCTATCACAGTTTTGAAGGCCCTGACATGCCAGGATAGCACCAACCCCCTCCCAAATGACCCCTTTTTGGAAAGTAGACACTCCAGGGAATTTAAAAGGAGACATGGTAAGTATTTTGCAAATCTCATTTTTTCTCACAAGGTTTTGAAATATAAAAAAGAAAAAAAAAATATGTTTTTGTTTTCTTTCTTCATTTTGCAAAAACTTGTGGCAACAAATGAGATCTGCAAAATACTTACCATGCTTCTTATCAAATTCCATGGGGAGTCTACTTTCCAAAAATTTATCATTTGGGGGGGTTTGGTGCTATTCTGGCATTCCAGGGCCTCCGAAACTGTGATAGGTAGTCAGGAAGTGTAATGAGGAAATAATGCCCTTTAAAAGCCATTGGATTTTGGGGTCCTGTACTTGGCTAGACTGCCAAAATGTCTCTCCCCTGTCGTACCCCCATACTTGGGAGAAGTAGCAGAATGTATTTTGTGGAGTAAAAACTTGTGGTAAAAAAATAAATTCTTCTGTTGATTCAACATGCCTCTCAGCAAATAGTTTGGGGTGTCTACTTTCCAAAAAGGGGTAATTTTGGGGGGTGGGGGAATTTATGCCCAGCATTAGAAGTTTATACCACACATCACTCACTCTTCTAACCACCTGAAGACCAAGCCTTTTCTGACACTTTTTGTTCACATTACAAAAATCAGTATTTTTGCTAGGAAATTAAAGTGAACCCCCAAACATTATATATTAATTTAGAGCAGACACCCTAGTAAATAAAATGGTGGGTGCTGCAATCTTTTTTATCTCACATATTACTTACACAGAGATTTTTCAAACACAATTTTTTTGAAAAATATACACTTTTTTTCATTTTAATGCACAAAAACACAATATATTGGCCAATTATTTGGTAAGATATAAAAGATGATGCTATGCTGAGTAAATAGATATTAAACATGACATGCTTTAAAATTGCGCATGCCCTATGCAATGGCGACAAACTGCATACATTTTTAATATCTATAGGCAAAGCTTTAAAAGCCTTTACAAGCTACCATTTTAGATTTACAGAGAAGGTCTAGAGCTATAATTACTGCCCTCGATCTGACGTTCATGGCAATACCTCACATGCATGGTGCAATCGCTGTTTCCATACTGGCACAGGGTCAACGCTCACGACCGCAGGTGTGCGCTTGCGCGGATGGGTGAGGGTACTATTTTTTTTTTTTTTTTTCTGATTTATTTATTTTTACACTGTCCCTTTAATTTTTTTTTTTTTATCACTTTTAATGCTATCGCAGGGAGGGGGGGGGGCATTTTCTCCTGCTGCTTGTAAAAGCAATCCTTCAGCTAATTAACCACTAGGAATGCTTTTACATGAAAGCCCATTTCCGGCTGAAAAAAATGATACCAGGATAATGCCTGCAGCTGCAGGCATCACCCTGGTATAACCATTCAAAGTCCAGTGATGTACCAGTACGTCGCTGGTCCTTGTTGGGTGTATATGCTATGTTCTTTTTTTCTTTATGCAGCCTGTGGGCTGAATGAAAAAAAGGAGAAGAAATCTCTGCCAGAAAAAGTGTGTGGTATGCCCACCATTACAATACCTCCCTGCATCCACCCACTTCTAATGGTGGGCACACATGAAATGTGCCAACAAATATAAAATATATATGCCGAAGCATAGGGGCCATCCACCCACTGGCCATCCCAGGCCCCCATGCTTTGGCATATATTCTCTTTTTTTCAACTGCGGATGAAAAATCTCATCCGACAGCACTGCACACACCTACTTATGTCTATTCTGAAAGCAAGACCCTGTTGCTGTCAGAATAAACAGGTCAGTGCTGCAGTTTGACATTCCTGGAAATAAATCAACAATGGTTAACAATAAAACATAAACTCAATAAAACAACTTTATAAGGAAAAATGTGTGGTGGTATGCCCACCATTAGAAACCTCCCTCAATCCACCCACTTCTAATGGTGGGCACACATGAAATGTGCCAACAAATATAAAATATATATGCCGAAGCATGGGGGCCATCCACCCACTGGCGACCCCAGGCCCCCATGCTTTGGCATATATTCTCTTTTTTTCAACTGCGGATGAAAAATCTCATCCGACAGCACTGCACACACCTACTTATGTCTATTCTGAAAGCAAGACCCTGTTGCTGTCAGAATAAACAGGTCAGTGCTGCAGTTTGACATTCCTGCAAATAAATCAACAATGGTTAACAATAAAACATAAACTCAATAAAACAACTTTATAAGGAAAAATGTGTGGTGGTATGCCCACCATTAGAAACCTCCCTCAATCCACCCACTTCTAATGGTGGGCACACATGAAATGTGCCAACAAATATAAAATATATATGCCGAAGCATGGGGGCCATCCACCCACTGGCCACCCCAGGCCCCCATGCTTTGGCATATATTCTCTTTTTTTCAACTGCGGATGAAAAATCTCATCCGACAGCACTGCACACACCTACTTATGTCTATTCTGAAAGCAAGACCCTGTTGCTGTCAGAATAAACAGGTCAGTGCTGCAGTTTGACATTCCTGCAAATAAATCAACAATGGTTAACAATAAAACATTAACTCAATAAAACAACTTTATAATTGAAATATCTCTGCAAGGAAAAATGTGTGGTGGTATGCCCACCATTAGAAAACCTCCCTGCATCCAACCACTTCTAATGGTGGGCACACATGAAATGTGCCAACAAATATAAAATATATATGCCGAAGGTTGGGCAGTAAATGGGGGAAGTACGGGTGCTGCAGAATTTGTGGGCTGCCAATTGGGATTTGCAAACACATCCGGAAGGATACTAGGGGCTCTACGGGCCTGTGTGTGAATTCTTGGTGGCTGCGGGACACTACTTGTGCTCGCCACCGCACCAGCTTGTACTGCACTTATGGGACTCGCCACCTCACCAAGTGATACTGCAGTGCTGGTATGTATAATACCAGGATGTACTAGGCCTATGGTGCTTGCCATTTCACCAAAAGGTAGCGCGGCACTAGTACTGACACTTTAGTGCGACTCACGGGAAAAAGAGCGCCTAGCTGTCAGGGACTGCTTGAACCGCTACAAAAAAATTTACCGACAAGTGCTAACAGAGATCAGGCCTGATTCTGTGAACACTGCGGTTTTGTGTGCAATGTATCAAGTGACAGTTATCTACTGACACTGCACTTGCTGGGGGAGGGATGGGGGAGTAGGGGTTAAACGCAGGTGCTGGCAGGTGTCGGGGCTGATCCCGCTAACGCTGCATTTTTGGGGACACTATACTAATGTGAACGCTGGTGTAGCGCTGAACTGATCAAAGATATTGATCCAATCAGACACTATACTAGCAATAGAGGTTTAGTGTGCAAGTGAGCATGTTCCTGGCAATCAAGGGGTTAAATGTGATTACTGGTGTACTAGCGGGCTATCTGACGCTATCTGGGAGGGGCGTTAACTAACACTATCAGAAGTCGCCAGCAACACTAATACAGTGATCAGTAAAAATCTGTGCACTGTAAACAATGACACTGGTGACAGGGCAGTGAAGGGGTTAACTGGGGGGGGGGTGATCAATGGGTTAAATGTGACCTAGGTGTGTTCTGTTAGTGTAGTGCTTTGTACTCATGTTTTCTGTGTCTTCTTCTCTCTCTGGGACGGAATGTGCCCAGGCAGAGAAGATTTACATCATATCCTGTCCTGTGTAACTGTCAACACAGGACAGGATAGGACAGGGACCGATCATTCAACTTCAGCCGGACATCACTGGCTAAAATTGAATGATTGGTCCCTCGGGGATCGAATCGTGACACCCGCGGGAGCATGGGAGCGCGAATGATGTCTAGAAACGTGATATTGCACAGCGGTGCCACCCTGCTGCAGTATATGTACTGTGGCTGGTTGGCAACGGTTTAAAACACACCCCTCCTCTCTCACCCCCCCCCCCATAACCAAGTGTCCTATCAAGACTTGCCTCTGTTTTTTTACATTTATACATTTCATACAATTAAATTTTTTACATTTATACAATTTTTTTTTTTTTTCAAACATCAACTTCTAAAAACATCTTATATAACTACATTTCTTACACACACATATATATATATATATATATTTTTTTTTTTTTCTTATCAAACATCAATGACTAATAAAGATAACAAAAAATAATAATACGATACCATTTTTAGCGCAATTTAAAACACACCCCTCCTCTCTCACCCCCATCACTAAGTGTCCTATCAAGACATTCCCCTGTTTTTTGACATTTATAAATTTTACACAATTCAATTTTTTAAATATATACAATTTTTTCTTAGGGGGGGGTTCAAATATCAACTTCTAAGAACATTTTATATAACGACATTTCCTACATATACATATATATATTTTTTTTTATATATTTTTTTTTATTTTATATTATTTTTTTTTTTCTTATCAAACATCAACTACTAATAAAGATAATATAAAATAATAATATGATACAATTTTTAATGCAATTTAAAACACAACCCTCCACTCTCACTCCCCCCCACCCCCCATCACTAAGTGACCTATCAAGATTTCCCCGTTTTTTGACATTTATACATTTTATAAAATTAAATTTTTTAAATATATACAATTTTTTTTTTGGGGGGGGGGTTCAAATATCAACGTCTAAGAACATTTTATATAACTACATTTCTTACATATACATATATATATTTATTTTTTTTTAGGTTTTTTTTTTTTTTGAATTTTTTTTTTTTTTTAGATTTTTTTTTTTCTTATCAAACATCAACTACTAACAAAGATAACAAAAAATAATAATACGATCGATGGACTTTTCCTCCTCTTCATCTCCATTTCTGCCAGTGATGTCATTCAGGCATCTGGAAATATAGAGAAAAGATCGTTATACATTATGGACTAAAACCACATGGAATTCACCATCTTCATCCATTTCAACATCAAACCAAAGGATCATGTCCTCAATCTGCATGTTCAAGACTTCCTGGATGTTGAGTCTCCGTGGCTCTTGTGCATTAGGGATAGCTGCCCGGCAAATGGGACACGTGGCGCCTTCCCTGATCCATCTTTGGATGCAGGCAGGGTGGAAAACATGAGAGCACTGGAGAACCCTAGTCTCCTCTCCAGCGCCGTATTCAGCCAAACAGATGGAACAAGTCGGCTGCTCCTCACCCTGCTGCTCCATAGCCGGTGGTCCCTCTTGTACCGGGTTGTTGGCAGCCTCCCTAATGCGATCTCTTGGAGAACGGCGTCTGCGAATAGTATTGGCGTCCTCCCGTCTCCGACGACGTTGCCCTCTGGACCTTGTCCTATGAGCAATCGGAGACTCTCGGCCTTCCCGAGCTGATGATCTGCGCCTTGAAGGTCGTGGCATCCTGATGGTGTTGGATGCCAATGTACCTAAAAAAAAGCTAAAAAATGACAATATTAATAATAATATTGTAAACAATAACAGTATAATACTGATGGCAATATCAATTTTTAAGAATAATGAAAATCGCAGTTGTCGCAGGAGACGTGCTCTGGCGATGTGCATCGGTCGGCGACCTGTGCATGAGTGATCTGATTGCCACTTCCTGTCCGGGGTCCTGCTGTGTTTGGGCTGCCTTTTGTTATGCCTGATGACTTGCAATTTTTTTTCGGTCATGAAACGCTATATTTTGATAAATTGGATATTATTCTATAGATTTTACATAGAATGAAATATTACTGTGGCCATTTTAAAGTTATTTTTCAATTTTGCCACTAGATGGCACTGTGTGGGCATTCTGCAGGGCTGTAATACCGCTGGTTGCCATGGATGTCTCCCTTCCTGATCGGCTCCATACAGTGCATACGAAGTTGTTGCTGGCTTTTAACGGCCATGTCTTCCTATATTTCTGTATAGGAGGCTAATCCCGGAGCTGAGGCAGAAAACGGACAGTCCCCAGAGACGATAGGAGCGGTCGGCTGTCGGCATAACGGTCACCGAGGAGAACAGAGCTGAGCAGGTAGGAGATAGAGCGGGAAGGAGAGCCGGGGGTGGTGCTGAGGAGGGGCCGGGGTGGTGAGGAGAAGGCTGGGCCTGCTGGGTGGTGTAGTCCGCAGGGGGTGTTGTGGAGGGGGCTATGTATGGAGTGTGTTATAGAGGTGATGATATCCGGCTATAGAGGTGATGATATCCAGGAGAGGGACAGACGTAGCTGGATCTCCCCCATTATGTGCCCCCATCACCCCCCAGTGTCCCCTCATCTTCCAGTCCCCCTCCCCCCCTCAGGCCTGCCCAGGGTACAGCTCATTGCTTTCCTTTCCTGACTTTGTTGCTGGATAGCAGGCGGCTGCAAGTGTGGTGATGAGGATCCCACCTTTAGGCCCCGTTCACCTCTGGTGATTTGGGATGGCAATTGTGTTTGTTCCTGTGATTCGTAAATCGCACTGCAATCCTGGCGTGTGTTTGTGTGCCATCCATTATTAATGACACCTCAGACGTAGGAGCTTCCTTTGGGCGACAAGCTGGAGGAAGAACCGCGCCGCGTTCGAAGTGACATTAAAAATGAATGAGACGCAAACAGGCGTGGTACGCTTTGCCAGGATTGCAGGGCGATATGGAACGGCAGCAACTCTGCCCCATGATCCCGAATTGCCAGATGTGAATGGCCATCCGAAGCCTTAGAGTCCTGGTGCCCAACACACGGCCCCCCGGCCCTCTGCGTGTTGCTGGCGGGCTTTTGGGCACCAGGTACAGAGAAGAATGGCAGCAGAGTGGCGGGCACTTGATGGCTCTCTGTTCTGCTCTGTGTTCCAGCTCCTGCACTGAGGAGACACACTGTACTATGGATGGAGTTATCTCTGTCCCTAGTACATGTCCCAGCCTGGGAGAGGGAGAGCAACGCAGGAGCCTGTGATCAGGTAAGGTGGATGGGGGAGGGGGTTAATATTCACTGCTATGGACAGTAATGGGGAAAGTAGGGGGAGGATAATTTATGGGGGGTTACTTTCACCGCCCTGATCAGTAATGGGGAGGGGGGGGTGAATTGTGAGGGGTTAACTTTCACTGTCATGATCAGGGAAGATTATGGAGGGGTTAAAGCAGAGTTCCACTGAAAAGCTCAAGCTCCCCTTATTTGCCTCCTCCCCCTCTCTACTGCAATATTTATCACCTTTTGTGGGGGTAGCGGGTACCTGGTTTGGCATGTACCCGCTCCCACTTCCGTCTCAGTACGCCGTGGTTAAATGACTTGGAAGTTGGGTCCCCTCCTTGCTCCCGCAATGTCCTGGGAACTTTCACAGGTCCCAGGAGACTGCTGGACCAATCAGGAGGCGCGGCGATACTCGTGCATGCGCAGTGGGCACCAGGCTGTGAAGCCTCAAGCTCTCACAGCCTGGTGCCCCAGTAGAGATGCCGGCACCGTGGAGGACAGAAGGAGAAAAGAGACTGTGCCGGTGAGTACATCCCTGAGACAGGTGTGTGTTTATTAAAAGTCAGCAGCTACAGTCTTCATAGATACTGACTTTTAATAAACACAAAACAGCTGGAACTCCACTTTAAAGCAGAGTTCCAGCTAAAAAAAACAAGAAGTCAGCAGCTACAAAAACTGTAGCTGCTGACTTTTAAAATACAGACACTTACCTGTCCCTCGGTCCAGTCGTGTCCTCATCACGGCTGGTTTCACCGGCCGTCTTCTCTCCCCGGCATCTTCAGTGTGGGCACCCGGCTGTGACAGCTTGTGGCATCACAGCCGGGTCCCCACTGCGCATACGCAAGAACCGCTGCGCTTTGTGAATGGCCCCGTAGTCCTCTGGGACCTGTCAGATGTCCCATAAGACTACGGTAGGGGAGAAGACAATTTCCGCTTCCGATCACCTAGGCGATCGCAACGGAAGTTGGAGCGGGTACCTGTCAAATTTGGGTACCCCGCTCGCTCCCCAAAGGTGTCAATCGTTAATGGGGAGTGGGGACAAAGGCTTAAAGCGAAACTTTCCTGTTTGGGTGGAGCTTCGCTTTAACTTTCACTGCTATTGTCAGCAATGGGGGGGGGGGTGTAGTTCGTGGAGGGGTTAACTTCACTACTATGGTCAGTAAGGGCCCTCTCACACTGCTCTGTAGCATAATAATTATAAAAACACATATAGGTGTACAGCAATTTTTCTGTGTTTCAGATGCATTTCTGGTGTGTTTTTTTTATTGATTGCAGCTGTGAAAAATGGACATGTAACTCAAACACATTAAAATCGTGTGCGTTATTGTTGCGTTTTCAATTCATTTCTATGGGGAGCTGCATTTTTGGTGCGGTTTTCAAAACTAAAACGAAAGATGCAGCATGCAGGACTTTTCAAAATGCACCACAGCGCAGTGGTGTGAACATTCCCATAGGATTTAATGGGATTCATTTTTCTTGCATTTTCATGGCAAGGTAAAAGTGCAGGAAAAACATATCATTGTGAAAGGGCCCTAATGGGGGAAAGTGGGTGGGGTGAATTAGGAAGGGGTTATCTTTCACTGCCAAGATCAGCAATGGGAGGGGAGATCATGGAGGGTTCAGCTTTCACTTCCATAGTCAGTAATGGGAGGGGAGATTCTTAATTAATACAGGGGAGGTTAAATTACACTTCATAGGGGGTTAAGTTTCTCGGTCACTGAGCACCTATATGGCGAGGGGGTTACATTTTACTGCCAATGAGGAGGGGTGGTTAATAGTAGTGACACCTGAGCTGGGAGCTGCTTATTGCAGCCGTTGACACCAAAGCTGGGGTCTTATTATTGCTTCCACTGACACCAAAGCTCTGCAGTTATTATTGCATTCCCTGACACCAATGCAGTGTTTATTTGCCTTCACTGATACTAATGCTGGGGCTTATTATTGCATCCACACTGAGACCAGTGCTGCTGCTTATTGCACCTATTGACTCCAATGCTGTTGGTTATTATTGTGTCCACTGACACCAGTGCTAGTGGTCATTGTACTCCCATCTTTTTTAGTGTGCGTTGTGATACGCTGCAAAATATACAGTTGTATCATCATTTTAAAGCATTGAGATGCAATAAACTGCTGCTATTGTGTGGGCCTCTGCAAGTGTTGGGGGAGCACACTTGAGGCCTTCCATCATTTTTGCCCACCACTGTTTGAGTATAGCTCGTCCCAAAAACAAAACGTAATGTATTGCAGCTGATCAGACCTCAGGACTGGTGGCTGCGTAGCCTCCCTAGCAGTCTGATTATGTCAGTATTTCTGTGTTTAAAGCTGTACATTTTTTTGCATGGAAATTTGTCGTTTTTTTTTATTGTAGGCCTGTATTTTTAGGAATAACTCACTGAAATCTGTCCGAACAAGAGTCTAGTAAACATCCCGGGTATGTTCAAATTTGAAACACAAAATCATAAATTATAATTTAATAAATAATCATAAAACATAATAATATAATAATTTATTTCAATAATTATTATTATTACTACGAGTTTATATAGCGCCAAAGGGTTTGCTCAGCGCTGTACAATAGGGGGGGACAATACATGGCACAGTACAACAAAGACAGACAGCGTACGAGGGGTAAAAGGGCCCTACTCTTACGAGCTTACAATCTAGGAGGGAGGGGGTAAAGGTACAGTAGGAAGTGGCTGGGGGGGATGAAGTGGTAGGAGGAATGAGGGAGGATGGCCGTTAGGTGAGGGTGGGGTAGGCTTCCCTGAAGAGATGGGTTTTGAGGGAGCGCCTGAATGTGAATAGAGAAGGCGACAGTCTGATGGATTGGGGCAGTGAGTTCCAGAGGATGGGGGAGGACCTGGAGAAGTCCTGCAATCGTGCATGGGAGGAGGAGACCAGGGAGCAGGATAGAAGGAGGTCCTGTGAGGAGCGAAGGGTACAGGTAGGGTGGTACCTGGTGATCAGATTGGTGAGGTAGTCAGGGGCAGTGTTGTGAACGGCTTTGTAGGTCAGGGTAAGGAGTTTAAATTTGATGCGTTGGGCAATCGGGAGCCAGTGGAGGGAGAGGCAGAGGGGGGTGGCAGAGGTGGAGCGGGTGGTAAGGTGGATGAGTCTGGCAGCTGAGTTCAGGATGGTCTGGAGCGGGGAGAGCCTGCACTTGGGTAGGCCAGTGAGGAGGGAGTTGCAGTAGTCAAGGCGTGAGATGATGAGGGAGTGTACTAGAAGTTTGGTGGTGTCTGGGGTGAGGAAGGAGCGGATCTTGGCAATGTTGCGAAGATGGAGCCTGCATGTGTTTGTGAGTGATTTGACATGCGGTTGGAGGGAGAGGTTCGCGTCAAGAATGACGCCAAGGACTTTGGCTTGCGGGGCGGAAGTGATAGTGGAGTTGTTGGTGATGATGGATAGGATGGGGGGGGGGTGTGGGCAGGGGGAAAGACGAGAAGCTCGGTTTTGGAGAGGTTAATCTTGAGGAAATGTAGCGACATCCAGTCTGAGATGTCATTTAGGAGGTGAGTGATGCGGGCGGAGATAGTGGGGGTGAGGTGAGGGGTGGAGAGGTAGATTTGGGTGTCGTCAGCATAGAGGTGATAGTTGAAGCCGTGAGATTGTATGAGTTTGCCCAGGGAGGAGGTGTAGATGGAGAAGAGAAGGGGTCCAAGGACAGAGCCTTGGGGGACCCCAACAGAGAGGGGGAGGGAGGGGGAGGTGGCACCATTGTAGGTGACACTGAAGGAGCGTCGGGATAGGTATAATCAAACCAAAAACACTGAAATTTGAAATAGAGCGCCAAGTTCTCACATCACAAAATCGTTTTCAGTGTCTGATAACAAATTTTCCCACGAATCATTATCACTCAATTCTGCAAGTAGTTCTAATTTACTATCGCTGTTCTAAAACTGCTTTTGACCTAAAGGAACGCTTTTTGGATGCCATGGACATTTCTCATTTTCCAGGCAGAAAGAACGGTAAAAATGCAGGCAGGGCACAGGACAAAGCACTAGGGACAAAATGTATGTGAAATGGTTTGATATAGTAATGTTTTACTATGTGATTTTAGTGTATTTAGTGAATGTCACTTTTTGCCATTTTTAAATTTCCCGCCAGTTTCGTCCCCATACGTCCCGACGTCGCAGGGAATGGAACCTGGAGGACAGATGCCGGCATCGGTCGGAGGAGATGGCTGGGGACGCTGCAGGGGGGACATCACCGGAGCGAAGGACAAGGTAAGTGCAGAAGGGATCCCGGAGCAACGCTGCAGGGTATTCCCGAGTGTAGCTCGTGGTTACCGCATGTGGTGCTGAAACTTTACCCCGTGCTGCACTTGGGAATACTGCCAGGGGGGTTAATGACTCTTTCACACAGGCGTTGAAAATAGGCAGTTGGGTCACTTTTTTATGCTTCCCGAATGCTTATCAATGCCACTCAAAATTGTTAAAATAGGGAGTGGATGGAGGTGTTCACAACGTTGCTGCAAGGTAACAACAATGCTGCCTGCAGAGTTTGGCAGGCGTTGATGCTTTGCAACTGACTTTATTCACTGCTATTGAAACGCACCCCAACCGCAGGTTAAATGGACTGTAAACGTGCCTATAGCGTTTAGAATGTGTTTACAGTTCAGATGTAAAGCATCAAAAGTGATCATTTCCTATTTTATAAACCCCACACAGGGCATTTAAGAGACACAACATGAATGCCTGTACAACACATGCTAAATGCTCATTAATGCTATAGGTGCGTTAATGTGCTTTTAGGCTGCTTTAAAATTTAACGCCAGTGGGAAAGATTGATTTCATGTTCGGTATATTTCTATTCTCCTGGTGATCCAACCAGTAACACAATTCCTATCCAGCACTGCATATAAAAAAAAAAAAGGAATGATCTTTAGCCCTTTCACTGACAGAGACGTTTTTGCATTTTTTTTGTGCACACGTTTAAAAATCATTTTAGGCCTGAAGATTACAGAAAAACCCCAAACATTTTATATTTTGTGAAAGCAGACACCCTAGATCAATGTTTCTCAACCTTTTTTCAGTCAAATCACCCTTTAACCACTAGCCTACAGGGCACTTATACCCCCTTCCTGTCCAGGCCAATTTCCAGCTTTCAGCGCTGTCACACTTTGAATGACAATTGTGCGGTCATGCAACACTGTACCCATATGAAATTTTTATCATTTTTTTTGACAGACAGAGCTTTATTTTGGTGGTATTTAATCACCTCTGGGTTTTTATTTTTTTTTTTAGCAAACCAAAAACCACTTAACATTTTGAAAAAAAAAATGTTTTTTCTTAGTTTGTTATAAATTTTGTACATTTTTCTCCTTCAATGATGTGCGCTAATGAGGCTGCAGTGATGGGCACTGATGGGCTGCACTGATGGACACTGATAAGTGGCACTGATGAGGAGGCACTGATATATGGCACTGATAGGCGGCACTGATAGGTGGCAATGATAGGTGGCACTGACTGGCACTATTAGGTGGCACTGATAGGCAGCACTGACAGGCACTGATGCACACTGATAGGTGACACTGATAGGCGGGACTGACTGGCACTGATAGGTGGCACTGATTGGCATTGATAGGTGGCACGGACTTGCACTGATGGGTGACACTGAAAGGCAGCTTAGATGGGCACTGATATGTGGCATTGATGTGCACTGATGGGCATTGGCAGGTGGCATGGATGAGCACTGAGAGATGGCACTGATGGACACTGACAGGTGGCATTGCTGGGGCTACACTGATCATCAGGGCACACTGATCATCAGTGCCCTGATGATCAGTGTACATGTCCCCTCCGAGGAATGCCGATTACCGGCTCTCCTCTCTTCTCGAGCTGTCAGCGTGACAGCTCGTGAGGAGAGAAATGCCGATAACCGGCATTTCCCTGTTTACATGCGATCAGCTGTGATTGGACACAGCGGATCACGTGACCGAGCCGACATCTTTGGCTCTTTCCGTGGATCGGTGATCCGCTGTGTCTGAGGGACACAGCGCACCGCCAATCGCCGTACTGCGTGCTCCCGGAGCCGCGCATGTGCGGTGAGAACGGGAGGACGTCATATGATGTCCTTCCAGAACGAGAGAACTGCCTTGTGCCCGTCATTGGACTATATGGAGGGGGGCGGTTAAAATTATGGACAGTCCTGAGGCACCCTTTAAAATTTCAGACAGTCTTAAGGAACCCCATTCTAAAATGTGAAAAACTATTCTAATAGTTTTATATAACGCAGCAACATCCACACATGTAGGACACTCAACATTAGAGGTGATTTATTCTTCCAAAGCAAATACACTTTTGCACACTGGTACTGACTAGTATTCCATTGTTTCTCTTCTCCCTCAGTTTTTCTCCAACACTGAGCTAAAGTGACCACAGCACTGATGGGAATGGGCAGGCGAGGGTCAAACTAGGATGCTGTGCAGGCAGCTAACATCCTCTTTATCAACTGATGATGTCATTGGTTGTCAGGACGCTGGCGGGTAGAAGGTCGTAATGGTGCACAATTATAACCTGTTGCTTTGTGTAACTAAAAGGCAGGCTTGTTCCACCCCCTGGCTTGTATACCAATTTTGGGCAATCTTTAGACATTTTGCAAAGGCACCCCTGAAGAAACCTCAAGGCACCCCAGGGTGCCTGGGCACCCTGGTTGAGAAAGGCTGCCCTAGAGAAAAAAATACTGGTAGTTCCAATTTTTTATGTCACACGATATTACCATAAAGGTCTAGGAAACGCACAATTTTAGTAAAAAAAAAACGCACTAAAGTGAATTTTAGGTCAAACAAATGCAATAAATTACCCAAGTATTTGGTAAAATATAAAAGACAAGTTTTTGCCAATACCCAACATGCCAAACCTTAAATTTGTGTGCACCTATGAAATGGCAACAAAATTCAGTACCCTATATTTCTATAGCTATGCGTTAAGGAGGAGGTCTTGTGCTAGAATGATTGCTCTCACTCTGACGGGCGCAGCGATATATGGGGTTTGCATGTTTTCCCTGTGCCTGCGTGGGTTTCCTCCGGGTACCCCGGTTTCCTCCCACACTCCAAAGACATGCTGGTAGGTTAATTGGATCCTGTCTAAATTGGCCCTAGTATGTGTACGTATGAATGTGAGTTAGGGACCTTTGATTGTGCGCCCCTTGAGGGTTAAGGACTGATGTGAATGTACAATATATATGTAAAAGCACTGCGTAAATTGACAGCGCTATATAAACACCTGAAATAATAATAATGAATAAATAACACGTGTATTGCAATTGACGTTTTCATACGTAGGCACCTTACATAGGTACATAGTTCTTCTGGCTGAAAAAAGACAAAAGTGCATCCATTAAAAAAAAGAAAAAGGTTCTAATCCTACACCCACAGTTGATCCTTGACATGCGTGTTGATGTTCATACGTGCATATATGTGGGGGGCCTCAAAATGTTTTTGGAGGGGTATGTTATGTGCTTGGGATTACCTTTATTTTATTCCCAAAAAAGTGTTTTTTTCACTTTGCCTTTCGGGTCACAGAAAATAGGGGAGGAGAGCGGACTTTCGTGCAATGCTTACTTATTGCCATTCAACAGAGTATCTTTGTTGTCAGGCCTTTTGCTGCTGTGGTCTTGTGGTCTCTCCCTGTTGTCTTCCATGTCCAATCCTGCTGTACTGTGAAGCATCTCATTATGGTGATGGAGCAGTACCAATGTGTAAGAGGCAGGAGGGGAGGACTTAGATGCTCCCAGGAAGTGTTGGAGCTTCGCCCAGTTAGAACAGATTGAGTTTTGGAAGTAGCGACTGTCTTTTGCACTAAATAAAATAAAAATAAATAAATATTAGTAAGCCTTAAAAACAAGTGGAAGTGTTGCCCACATCAGCCTATCAGATTGCAGGTTACTGAAAACTCTTAGGGTCCTTTCACACGGGCGTTCCATATGTCCATTATTCATCTGTCCGTTTACAGATGAACAACGGCCCCCATGTATTTCTATGGGCTAGCAGATGTAAACGGATGATAATCTGTTTACATCTGTTAATGTCCACATCCAAAACCATCCGTTTTTTTTGAAAGGAAGAAAAACTTATTGTTCTTCCGTGTAAAAAAAAAATGCAACAGATGAAAAACGGATGTAAATGGATGTAAACGGACATACGGTCTGTTTTTGCGTTGGTAAAGGATGTAAAAACTGACGAGAAACTGATTCAAACTGATCCGTTTTTTTCTTTGAAAAAACGTGACTGAAGTGATGAATAAACAGAATGCCCATGTGAAAGGACCCTTATGGCACTTTGGGCAAAAATCCATTTTGATGGTATTCCCTATTTTATTGGTAAGGTTTCATAATCACTTCTCTGCTATTAATGCTGATTATTTTTAGCTTGCATAACCATTATTTATTTATTTTTTACATAAAGCAGTGAAAGATTAGATCCCTTGCTGATCTCCTGCTATTGGGGCTCTGTTTTGAAGATCTCTTATCAATTACTGTTAGTGACAAAGGTTTTAGCAGTTAATGTCTATACAGCGTACAAACTTCAGCAGGAACCGGAAATAAATTGGTCAAAGTTCGTTCAGTGGATGGCCCTGTCGGCCCCTTCCCGTTTGACATTCTTTGACTGAAAAATAGAAGAAGTTGGATGGAAAATCAGATCCGCAGCATAGATACAGAAATAAAAGATTGATGGGGGTGGAGGTAGGCCTTCCACTACTGTACTGAAAACAAAAGCATTGGTATTTCTGTTGTGTTTCCGAGTTTGCATCGCTTCCTCTCTAATGAAACAATTGTCATTGGGATACTAAGGCTGGGGTTCTCCCTGTTAAGCTGGGGTTCACATTGTTGTGCTGTGGTGATGCAGACATTGGTGCGCTGCAATGCCATTCATTCCTAACCGCAACACAATGCGCAGTGATGTACTACACTGCATTGCAGTGTGCTGCGTCACAAAGAATTTTCCATGTACCTTTTTATTGTTGCGTTAGGCAGCCTATTCAAAAGAATGGGTAGGCTTATTGGAATGGACGGAATAATGCACATGCATTTACACAGCCAACAATGTGAATCTTTCCTACGTGACAGGGAGTCCCGACTCCTGGACAGTGGTGTATTTTGGTTTTGTGCTGCCCTAGGCAAGACTAAAATCACTGACACCAATGATGGTGCCCCATCATTACTGTCAGTTTGTGAGGAATAGCGCCCCATCATTGGTGTCAGTGTGAAGAATAGTGCCCCATCATTGATGTCAGTGTGAGGAATAGTGCCCCATCATTGGTGTCAGTGTGAGGAATAGTGCCCCATCATTGATGTCAGTGGGATGAATAGTGCCCCATCATTGGTGTCAGTGTGAGGAATAGCACCCCATCATTGGTGTCAGTGGGATGAATAGTGCCCCATCATTAGTGTCAGTGGGAGGAATCGTGCCCCATCATTGGTGTCAGTGGGAGGAATCGTGCCCCATCATTGGTGTCAGTGGGAGGAATCGTGCCCATCATTGGTGTCAGTGGGAGGAATCGTGCCCCATCATTGGTGTCAGGGGGAGGAATCGTGCCCCATCATTGGTGTCAGGGGGAGGAATCGTGCCCCATTATTGGTATCAGTGGGAGGAATCGTGCCCCATCATTGGTGTCAGGGGGAGGAATCGTGCCCCATTATTGGTGTCAGGGGGAGGAATCGTGCCCCATCATTGGTATCAGTGGGAGGAATCGTGCCCCATCATTGGTGTCAGGGGGAGAAATAGTACCCCATCATTGGTGTCAGTGGGAGGAATAGTGCCCCATCATTGGTATCAGTGGGAGGAATAGTGCCCCATCATTAGTGTCAGTAGGAGGAATAGTGCTCCATCATTGGTGTCAGTGGGAGGAATAGTGCTCCATCATTGGTATCAGTGGGAGGGATAGTGCCCCATCATTGGTATCAGTGGGAGGAATAGTGCCCCATCATTGGTGTCAGTGGGAGGAATAGTGCTCCATCATTGGTATCAGTGGGAGGGATAGTGCCCCAACATTGGTGTCAGTGGGAGGAATAGTGCCCCATCTTTGGTGTCAGTGGGTGGAAGTGCCCCATCATTGGTATCAGTGGGAGTAATAGTGTCCGATCATTGGTGTATCGGGCAGTGGGACAGGTGAGAGGCAGTGGGACAGGAGGAGCGCAGATGGACAGGTGAGGGGCAGTAGGACAGGAGAAGCGTAGAGGGACAGGTGGGGGGCAGCGTGATGGGGGGCATGGAACAGGTTCGGGGCAACGGAACAGGAGGAGAGCAGTGGGACGGGTGAGGGGCAGTGGGACAGGAGAAGTAGCACAGAGGGACAGGAGGAGCGCAGAAGGATAGGTGAGGGGCAGTGGGACAGGAGGAGAGCAGAGGGATAGGTGAGGGGCTGTGGGACAGGAGGAGCGTAGAGGGACAGGTAGAGTTCAGTGTGACAGGGAGCATGGGACAGGATCGGGGCAGCGGGACAGGAGAAGTGCAGTGGGACAGGAGAAGCGTAGAAGGATAGGTGAGGGGCAGTGGGACAGGAGGAGCGCAGAGGGACAGGTGGGGGGCAGCGTGACAGGGGGCATGGGACAGGATCAGGGCAGCGGGACAGAAGGAGCGCAAAGGGACAGGTGAGGGGCAGTGGGACAGGAGGAGCACAGAAGGGACAGGTGGGGGGCAGCGTGACAGGAGGAGCACAGAGGGACAGGTGAGGGGCAGTGGGACAGGAGAGCACAGAGGGACAGGTGAGGGAGAGTGGGACAGGAGGAGCACAGAGAGACAGGTGAGGGGCAGTGGGACAGGAGGAGTACAGAGGGACAGGTGAGGGGCAGTGGGACAGGAGGAGCACAGAGGGACAGGTGAGGGGCAGTGGGACAGGAGGAGCACAGAGGGACAGGTGAGGGGCAGTGCAACAGAAGGAGCATAGGGGGGCAGTGGGACAGGAGAAGCGCAGTGGGACAGGTGAGGGGCAGTGGGACAGGAGGAGGGCAGTGGGACAGGTGAAGGAGCACAGAGGGACAGGAGGAGCGCAGAGGGATAGGTGGGGGGCAGCGTGACAGGGGGCATGGGACAGGATCGGGGCAGCTGGGCAGGAGAAGTGCAGAGTGACAGGTGAGGGGCAGCTGGACAGGAGGAGTGCAGAGGGACAGGTGAGGGGCAGCTGGACAGGAGGAGCGCAGAGGGACAGGTGGGGGGCAGTGGGGACAGATGGGGGGTAGTTGGACAATGTGGGGGACAGGAGGGTGGAAGTAGAACAGGTGGGGGGCAATGTGACGGGGGGACAGTGAGAAAGGAGTGGGGAAGCACCAGTCCTCCAAGCACTTACCTGTTCAGCAGCAGCTCCTCCAGTTGGTGTCAGCATCACTCCAGGACGGCTGCCTGTGTCCCTTCTCCCCCAGGATCTCCGGCGGCAAAACAGCGGGTGGGCTCCTCCACCCTGACCTCGTCCTCTTCTGCTTCTTCCTTCGCTGGCACCTTTCTGCACATCCCGACACACTGACCCGCTCACCGCTGACCCGCCCACCACTCCGCTCTCCTCTGCAGCCGGTCCCTTGGCCTGGGTGACCCTTCTTGCCATGGCAGCCCTGTCCCTTTCCCACAGAAGTCTCGCTTCTGTAGGAAAGGGGGGGCGGCACTGCCGCCGTGCCGCCCCCTGAAACGTGCCGCCCTAGGCAAATGCCTTGTTTGCCTCGCAGCAAATACGCCCCTGCTCCTGGATAGGAGTATAAAAATGACAGAGGTTCTAATCTTCCTCCACTTTATACTAACACTGAAAAAAAAAATGTGGGCTGATCTGTTTTGCACTTGGCCTTTTGACAATGGAGCAGGTGGTCTGAAATGAGATTCATGAATAGGGTATGGAGGGAGTATACAGTATCGGTTAGGATGCACTCATACCTGAGCAGAGCGATTTTTAAAGCAATTTTTGTGCGTTTTTACAAGAACATACAAGCATTTTAGAAGTGTATTACAAGTGTTTTGTTCAATTTGTTAGTATTCAAACTTCAGGGGTTTTTGTTTTAGCCAATTGGAAGCACTGGGGGGGAATCAGTTATATGAGCTAAAAAAAATTCTAAAATACACCTGAAAGAATGCTCGAATTTTCAGTTGTTGAAGTCTTTTGGGGCAAAATTGCTCAATTTTGTCTGAAAAGTAGCTCATATACTTTTCTGAGAGACAGGCATCCAGCTTCAAACAGGATGTTGAAATGTGAACATTGGCTGTTGAAAACAATGGGATTTGGATTGTTGAGCGATTTGGGCTTCTAGTTAAAAAATGCTTAGGTTTGAATGGGGCCTTAAAGTGGTTGTACAGGCTTAAGGTTTTTTGCCTTTATGCATTCTATGCAGAAAAAAAACATAAATTTAACTTTGGTGCAGTGTTGCATGACCGCGCAATTGCAAGTTAAAGTAAAGCTTCTGCAACTGCAAGTAATGCAAATCGCTTCTGTAACTGCTTCCGCCCTATAGCAGAAATACTGCTACAGGGCGGCACGGGTGTGCAAAATCATGTGTATATATATATGTGTGTGTGTGTGTGATTCGCGTTCCTGTGGTTTAACGCCCCTCCCAGGTAGAGTCAGATTGCCCATCAGTATACCAGTAATCACATTTAACCCCTTGATTGCCAGGAACACGCCCACATACACAATAAACCTCCATTGCTAATATAGTGTCTAAACTGATCAATATCTTTGATCAGATCAGCACTATACCAGCGCTCACATTAGTATAGTGTCCCCAAAAACACGGCGTTAGCGGGATTAGTCCCTACGCTTACCCCTCCCCCCTCCTCCCTCAGCAAGTGCAGTGTCAGTAGATCACTGCCACTTGATACATTGCACACAAAACCGCAGTGTTGGCAGAATCAGGCCTGATCTCTGCTAGCACTTGCCAGTAAATTTTGATGACTCTGATATGCAGCAGAGTGTCAGTACTAGTGCCACACTATCTTTTGGTGAACTGGCAAGCACCAGCGGCCTAGTACATCCTGGTCTTTCACATACCAGCACTGCAGTATCACTTGGGGACGTGGCAAGTCCCATAAGTGCATTACAAGCTGGTGCGGTGGCAAGCACAAGTAGTGTTCCGCAGCCACCAAGAATTTGCACCATGTGACCTAATGTGTGCCCACCATTAGAAGTGGGTGGATGCAGGGCGGTATATTCTAATGGTGGGCAAACCAAACACCTTTTCTGACAGAGATTTCTTCTCTTTTTTCATTCAGCCCACACAAAATACAAAAAAAAAAAGAACATAGCATATATACCCAACAAGAACCAGCGACGTACTGGTACATCACTGGACTTTGGTTATACCAGGATAATGCCTACAGCTGCAGGCATCATCCTGGTATCGTTTTTCTCAGCCGGCGATCGGCTTTAATGTAAAAGCAATCCTAGTGGCTAATTAGCTGCAGGATTGTTTTTACAAGCAGCGGGATAGGATGCCCCCCGCCTCCCCCACTGCCTTCCATGGCCTTCTCAGGCAGTCCCGTGCCATCGGGCGAACCTGAGAATGCAGCTGGTGTTTCTGCCAGCTGACCATAGAACTGATTTCAGACCTGAATGTAGCCAATCATCTCTATAGTCTAAGAAATTGGAAGCTACGAGCATTTCATCGCTTCAGTTTTGCAGGATACAAACAGCACCATTTATAAATTGGGAAAGCATCTGATCACACCGATCTTGGTGAGATTAGATAATGTAAGGGCATAGGAGATATCTAGAGTCTGATAGACCCCAGATTTCTCAAAAAAGAATATATGACAATGCCCATTGAAGTTATAGGGGATATTTGCATTTCCTGTGATAGCATTAAAAGTGATAAAAAAAAATATGAAAGGGACAATGTAAAAATAATTAAAAAAATCAAAATAACTTTAAAAAAAAAAAGCATTGACCCTGTGCAGGTATGTAAACAGCGATTGCACCATGCATGTGAGGTATCGCCGTGAACATCAGATCAAGGGCAGTAATTCTAGCACTAGACCTCCTCTGTAAATCTAAAATGGTAGTTTGTAAAGGCTTTTAAAGCGTTGCCTATGGATATTAAAAATGTTTGCAGTTTGTCGCCATTGCACGGGGCATGCAGTTTTAAAGCATGTCATGTTTGGTATCGCTTTACTCAGAATACCATCATCTTTTATATTTTACCAAATAATTGGCCAAAATATTGTGTTTTTGTGCATTGAAAGTAAAAAAGTGTATTTTTTCAAAAATATTGTGTTTGATAAATCGCTGCACGAGTACTATGGGACATAAAAATTTGCAGAACCCATCATTTTATTCACTAGAGTGTCTGCTTTAAAAAATATATAATGTTTGGGGGTTCAAAGTAATTTCCTAGCAAAGAATACTGATTATTTTCATGTGAGCAAAAAGTGTCAGAAAAGGCTTGGTCTTCAGGTGGTTAGAAGAGTGAATGATGTGTGGCATAAAATTCTTATGCTGGGCATAAAATGTCCCCCCCCCCTCCAAAACGACCCCTTTTTGGAAAGTAGACATCCCAAACTACTTGCTGAGAGGCATGTTAGGTCAATGGAAGGATTTATTTTTTTACCACAAGTTTTTGGAACATGACTAAAAAAATAAATAAATATTTTTTTTTTACACAAAGTTGTCACTTAAATGATTTATTGTTCACATATGCCATGGGTATCTGTGGCATCACTCCCCAAAATATATTTTGCTACTTCTCCCGAGTATGGGGGTACCACATGTGAGAGACATTTTGACAGTCTAGCCAAGTACAGGACCCCAAAATCCAATAAGCACCTTCAGGTTTTTAAAGGGCTTTATTTCCTCATTATACTTCCTGACTACCTATCACAGTTTCGGAGGCCCTGAAATGCCAGGATAGCACCAACCCTCCCCCTCCAAAGGACCCCTTTTTGGAAAGCAGACACCCCATGGAATTTGATAAGAAGCATGTTGAGTATTTTGCAGATCTCGTTTGGTGCTACAGGTTTTTGGGAAATGAAGAAAGAAAACAAAAATATATTTTTTCTTGTGAGAAAAAAATTTGATCTGCAAAATACTCACCATGCCCTTTTTTAAAATCCTTGGGGTGTCTACTTTCCAAAAAGGGGTCATTTGGGGGGGGGGGGGGGTGGTGCTATCCTGGCATTTCAGGGCCTCCGAAACTGTGATAGGTAGTGAGGAAGTAAAATGAGGAAGTTATGCACCGTCAGGCTTTCAAAGTGGTCATTGGATTTCAAGCTCCTGTATGTGGCTAGGCTCCCAAAAAGTCTCACACATGTGGTACCCCCATACTCAGTGGAAGTAGCAGAATGTATTTTGGGGTGTAATTCCACATATACCCATGGCTTGTGTGAGAAATATATAATTTAATTGACAACTTTGTGTAAAAAAAAAAATGTTTTTGTCATTTTCCAAAAACTTGGGAAAAAAAAATACCTATTCAATGGACTCAATGGGGTTTATTTACTAAAGCTGGAAAGTCCAAAATCAGACTCCCTTCTGCATAGAAACCAATCAGCTTCCAGGTTTCATTGCCAAAGCTTCATTGAACAAGCTGAGGTTAGAAGCTGATTGGTTTCTATGCAGAAGGGAGTCTGATTTTGGACTCTCCAGCTTTAGTAAATAAACCCCAATATGTCTCTCAGCAGATAGCTTAGGGTGTCTACTTTCCGAAAAGGGGTCATTTGGGGGTGTTTGTACTGTCCTGGTATTTTAGCACTTCAAGAAATGTGATGGGCAGTCAGAAAGTAAAAGCTGCGTAAATTCCATTATCTATACCATAGTTTGTAGACGCTATAACTTTCACACAAAGCAACTAACATACACTTATTGGGATTTTTTAACCAAAAACATGTAGCAGAATACATTTTGGCCTAAATTTATGACATTTTTGTTTTTTGGATAGTTTTTATGCAAGAATTGAGAAAATATTGTTTTTTTTTTTTCAAATTTTTTTTTTTGTTAAAACCTTTTAAATTTATAGCGCCAAAAATAAAAAGCGCACAGGTGATTAAATACCACAGAAAGAAAGCTCTACTGTATTTGCGTGACAAAAAGGACATAAATTTAATTTATGTAACATATTGCATGACCGCGCAATTGTCAGTTAAACTAGTGCAGCGCTGTATAGGAAAACAATGGCGTAAATTGCAGTATCTATACCATAGTTTGTAGATGCTATACCTTTAACACAAAGCAATCAATATACACTTATTGGGATTTTTTTACCAAAAATAAGTAGCAAAATACATTTTGGCCTAAACTTATGACTAACTTTGAGTTTATTATATATTTTTTATAGCCGAAAGTAAAAAATATTGTATTTCTTAAAAATTTTCAGTCTTTTTTTCTTTATAGCACTAAAAATAAAAAGCTCACAGGTGATCAAATACCACCGAAAGAAAGCTCTATTTGTGTGAGAAAAAGGATGTAAATTTTGTTTAGGTACAGCATTGCATGACCGTGCAATTATCTGTTGAATTAGTGCAGCGCCGAATAGCAAAAAGAGGCCTGGTCATTAAGGGGGGTAAATCCTCTGGAGGGCAAGTGGTTAATACATTGAGCACAATAAAATAAACATTTCCTATTAAACTGTGTGAAACTTCTTGCCCCAACACTTGCAGTTTACAATTTTCCACGCTAATGGCTTCTGCTCTCTCAGGTCTGCTTCCCTGAACGTCTGGTCCTCACATGAAAGCGTTAAAAGTAGACAGTGCAGTATCAAGTCAGTCTAAGCTTGGAGGAGGGAAGAGCAGGGGAGTGCCTTGCCATCCTAGACCATGGGGCTGTGTGTTTGTATTGATATGCACAGTGTGAGGAAACACAGCTCTAGTCTCTACATGCATGGGTGACTCAATAGGACACTGCAGGAGAAAAGAGCCAGCCTGGAACAGGAAACCTGAGGCATCAGTCATGGTACCAGCTTACACAGGAACTTAGGCAAGAATGAAAAACATACCGTCAGCTGCTCCCTTGGCTTCCAGAGCAGTATTTATATGTAATCCCTTCAGTGGGGTATCTTGAGCATAATAAAGTTCTGTAATGGTCAGCAGAAAATGTTAGGGTGTTGGGGTACTTGGTAACTATGTGTTGGGGTGTCATTGTGTAGAAAATCAACTGTTGCTTTAGCCCTGGTTCATACCAGTGTGACTTGTCATGAGACTTGAGAGTTCAAAGTTGCATGGCAAGTCGCACCCCATTACTGGCAAAGGAACGGTTCAAATCAATGCTACTCAAGTTTCAGCGCCTTTGAAAAAGGTTCCTGCACTCGTTTTTGTGTGACTTCATTGCGACTTGCATTGACATTTGTCGCGCAGTGTCAGTAAGCCACAATGAAGTTACACTAAATAGTCGGGTTCAAAGTCGAGTGATCCAGGGCTTAATTTGGATCTAGATATGTAATCTAGATATCAGATATCTAATGAGTCTGTATTTCCTCAACCACTTGCCCTCCAGAGGATTTACCCCCCTCCTGACCAGGCCATTTTTTGCGATATGCTGCGTTACTTTAACTGACAATTGCGCGGTCATGCAGCGCTGTACATAAATGAAATGTATGTCCTTTTTTCCCAAGTAGAGCTTTCTTTTGGTGGTATTTGATCACCTCTGTGCTTTTTATTTTTGTGCTATAAACAAAAAACAAACAATATTTTTGAATATTTTAAAAATCAAACTTTATTCTGCTACATGTCTTTGCTAAAAAATAAATGCCAATACATGTAAATTAATTGATTTACGTGGACGTTATAGCGTCTAAAAATGGCGGTATATGCAGTGGTGTATTTATGTTTTGTGCTGCCCTAGGCAACACAAAAATCGCCACCCCTCCCCCCCTCCCCTTCCCCATGCACCCTCACTGTCTTTAGTGCACCAACGTTTGCTGGGCGGAACTTAGTGGTCGGCCACATCTTTCTGTGAAGGTGTCAGTTAATGGTATGAGCAGCGAGAAGGTGTCAGTTAATGGTATGAGCAGCGAGAAGGTGTCAGTTAGTGGTATGAGCAGCGAGAAGGTGTCAGTATTTGGTATGAGCGGCGAGAAGGTGTCAGCGGTATGAGCGGCGAGAAGGTGTCAGT
The DNA here is from genome assembly GCF_062004578.1 of Staurois parvus. Taxonomy (NCBI): domain Eukaryota; kingdom Metazoa; phylum Chordata; class Amphibia; order Anura; family Ranidae; genus Staurois; species Staurois parvus. Next base: position 562,947 of record NW_028318176.1, on the reverse strand, counting down.
TAGTGGTATGAGCGGCGAGAAGGTGTCAGTTAGTGGTATGAGGGGAGAGAAGATGTCAGTGGTATGACCGGCAGAAAGGTGTCATTTAGTGGTATGAGGGGAGAGAAGATGTAATTTGGTGGTATGAGCGGCGAGAAGGTGTTGTTAGTGGCATGAGTGTCGAGAAGGTGTTAGTGGCATGAGAGGAGAGAAGGTGTCAGTTAGTGGCATGAGCGATGAGAAGGTGTCAGTTAGTGGCATGAGCAGCAAGAAGGTGTCAGTGGCATGTGTGGCAAGAAGGTGTTAGTGGCATGTGTGGCAAGAAGGTGTCAGTGGCATGTGTGGCAAGAAGGTGTCAGTGGCAAGAAGGTGTCAGCTAGTGGTATGAGTCAGCCACCTGGCAGTCTCTGGTCAGTCTTGGTCAGTCACCTGTCAGTCTCTGGTCTGTCACCTGGCAGTCTCTGGTCTGTCACCTGGCAGTCTCGGTCTGTCACCTGGCAGTCTCGGTCTGTCTCTGGTCAGTCACCTGGCAGTCTCTGGTCAGTCTCGGTCAGTCACCTGGCAGTCTCTGGTCAGTCACCTAGCAGTCTCTGGTCAGTTTCTGTCAGTTACCTGTCAGTCTCTGGTCAGTCTCGGTCAGTCACCTGGCAGTCTCTGGTCAGTCTCGGTCAGTCACCTGGCAGTCTCTGGTCAGTCTCGGTCAGTCACCTGTCAGTCTCGGTCAGTCTCGGTCAGCCTCGGTCAGTCACCTGTCAGTCACCTGTCAGTCTCGGTCAGTCTCGGTCAGTCACCTGTCAGTCTCGGTCAGTCACCTGTCAGTCTCGGTCAGTCACCTGTCAGTCTCGGTCTGTCACCTGGTCAGTCTCGGTCTGTCACCTGGTCAGTCTCGGTCTGTCACCTGGTCAGTCTCGGTCTGTCACCTGTCAGTCTCGGTCAGTCACCTGTCAGTCTCTGGTCAGTCTCGGGTCAGTCACCTGGCAGTCTCGGTCAGTCACCTGGCAGTCTCGGTCAGTCACCTGGCAGTCTCGGTCAGTCACCTGGCAGTCTCGGTCAGTCACCTGGCAGTCTCGGTCAGTCACCTGGCAGTCTCTGGTCAGTCTCGGTCAGCCACCTGGCAGTCTCGGTCAGTCACCTGGCAGTCTCGGTCAGTCTCTGGCCAGTCACCTGGCAGTCTCTGGTCAGTCACCTGGCAGTCTCTGGTCAGTCACGGTCAGTCACCTGGTAGTCTCTGGTCAATCTCGGTCAGTCACCTGGCAGTCTCTGGTCAGCCTGTCAGCTCTCCCCTCCCCCCCCCCCAGTAGGCATGGAGATCACTCACCAGGCGGGGCGGGGCAGAGACCGAGGGGGGAGGGGGGGCATGTATTGCCCTCGCAGCCGCATTTCCCTTCCCTCTTCTACCTCTGTGACAGAGATCCCTGTCTCCCCTGGACACTGCCGTCCTCCGGGATCATCTCTCAGACCTGGCTCCCTACTGCCATCCACTGAGGAGAGCTCTGACCATCAGAGCAGCCTATAGCCTGGCCGGGCGCACTGGATGCTGGGAGTTGTAGTCCTTCCCCTGCACAGCCTACCGGGATTGTAGTTCGGGGTCATGGGGGAAGGACTACAACTCCCAGCATGCAGTGCGCCCGGCCAGGCTATATGCGGCTCTGATGGTCAGAGCTCCCGGAGCTCTGCAGTGGATGGTGGTGGGGAGCCAGAGCTGAGAGATGATTCCGGATGACCGCAGTGTCCTGGGGAGGCATGATACTTCCACTCCTCAATGGATTCCTGCTGTAGTGACATCAAAGACGATCCTTCTTCCGAGGCGCGGCGCTGCCCCCCTGTAAAGTGCCGCCCTAGGCAAGTGCCTTGTTTGCCTCGCGGCAAATACGCCCATGGGTATATGTACTGGAATTTTTATATTTTCTTTTATAGTAGTAACGGCGACGAACAGCGACTTATAGCGGGACTGTGGCGGGCATTCTGACACTGGGTGGGTATTGACTAACTGCCACTGACATCCTCAGTGACACTAATACAGTGATCAGTGTTAATAAAACTCACTGACATTGTACTAATGTCATTGGTCAGGAAGGGATTAACATCTAGGGTGATCAAAGGGTTAACAGTGTGCTGTGTGCTGTTTTACATGATGTGCTGTGTGTATTTTACTAGGGAGACATGCTGCTGTGTATTTCTCTGCTGTGCACTGATTGAACTGTCATGAACCTAACCCATTGATGACAGTTCAAAGGAAACATTCGCATTTAAAAAAAACAAAAATGTTTTACCTAGTTGCCGCCCGCCCGTCAACAATGTGCCGATGAGTGGTGGGTCTGGTCAAAGCAATGAACTTGATTGTGGGCCAAAGCAATTTATATGCACAACAATTCATAGCCGCCCACCCAAATTCAGCTCTTGCCAGACAATTCGCATGGAAACCTATCACGGTTTCTGAATTTAAAACTTTTTTTGGCCTAATCATCAACATGAGCATTACAAAAAAGAATGAATTGGGGTCATATTGGTTCACAGACCTGATTCATCATATGTTCGTGTTCTCTGCTATTACATATATGCCCAACAAGGACCAGCAATGTACTGGTACATCACTGGACTTTGAGTGCTTATACCAGGATGATGCTTGCAGCTACAGGCATCATCCTGGTATTGTTTTTTTCAGCTGGCGGTCTGCTTTCATGTAAAACAGTCCTAGTGGCTATTTAGCCACTAGATCGCTTTTACAAGCTGCGGTAAGGGACACCCCCCACCTTCCAAGGGTTTCTTGGGCTCTCCTGTTATATTACGCCGCGCACACCAGAATGAGAGCAACAATTCTAGCACCAGACATCCTCCGTAACGCTAAACTGATGACCTATAAGGGGCTTTAAAAGTGTCACCTATAGAAAATATTGGGAGCTAAAGTTTATTGCCATTTTACAAGAGCATGCAAATTTAAGGCTCGACATGTTGGATATCTATTTACTCGATGCAACCTTGTCTTTTATATTTTACAAAAAATTGGATAATTTATTCCTTTTTTGCCCTAAAATTAACCTAAGTGTATTTTTTACTGAAATGTTGCATTTCCTAGACCTTAGTGTTAATATCGTGTGACATAAAAAAGTTGAACTACCGCTATTTTATACTTTAGGGCACGGGTGTCAAACTGGCTGCCCTCCAGCTGTTATGAAACTACAAGTCCCATCATGCCTGTGTGGTGTGTGGCATAAGCGTCTAATTTTGTTCCTGGATAGTAGAACCCTCCCAAAAAAAGACCTCTTTTTGGAAAGTACACACTCCAAGGTATTTGCTAAGAGGCATGGTATTTTACAAATCTCATTTATTGCCTCAAGTTTTTGGAAAATGAAGAAAGAAAACAAAAATTAATTTTTTCTTGGCTTTTTTACATTTTCAAAACCCTATAACAAAAATGATATCTGCAAAATACTCAACATGCCTCTTACTAAATTCCTTGTGATGTCTACTTTCCAAATAGGGGTAATTTAGGGGGGTGTTTTTAATATCCTGGCATTTCAGGGCCTCCAAAACTGTGATAGGTAGTGGGGATGTGATGTGAGGAAATATGCCCTTTGAAAGCCTGGAGGTGGTCATTTGGATTTTGAGGGCCTGTATGTAGCTAGGCTGCCAAAAAGTATCTCTATTGTGGTATCCCCATAGAAGAATGTGTTTTGGGGTGCTATTCCACATATACTCATGGCATGCGTGAGCAATATATCATTTAACTGACAACTTTGTGTAAAAATAAATACATTTCAATTTTCCAAACATTTGTGTTAAAAAAATAAAATGTTCCATGGGCTACTTTCCAAAAAGGGGACATTTGGGGGGTATTTGTACTACCCTGGCATTTTCGCACCTTGGGACATGTGATGGGCAGTCAGAAAGTAAAAGCTGCGTAAATTCCAATGTATATACCATAGTTTGTAGACGCTATAACTTACACACAAACCAATTAATATACATGTATTGGGTTTTTGTTTTACCAAAGACATGTAGCAGAATACATTTTGGCCTAAATTTATGACTAACTTTGCGTTTACTGGATATTTTTTATAACTGAAATTAGAAAATATTGTTTTATTTTTTTTTTTCAAACTTTTCGGTCTTTGTTTTATATCATATTAATAAAACATCCAGTGGTGTCACCAAAAGAAAGCTCTATTTGGGTGAAAAAAAAACAACATAAATTTTGTTTGGTACAGCATTGCATGACCGCGTAATTACCAGTTGAAATAGCGCAGTGCCGAATAGCGAAAAATGGCCTGGTCATTAAGGGGGTTAAATCTTCTGGAGGGCAAGTGGTTAAAAACTAGTTGATAATTAATGCAGAATGTTTATCAGTACACATAGAACTCTCTGCGTTCTGGTCCGTCAGGGTAGTTTGCTGTGTATTTGTTTACTGCCTATCAAATAGGCACACTGTTTGTTAGAGCTGATTATCTGTGAATTTTAACCTTTTTTTTTTTTTTCTTTCTCTTCTTTTTTTTGTAAAGCCTGCAGAATACATTCCAGAAAATGTTAGGAAGTCAGAAAAGAAATTGGAAAATAACCCATATGACCTCGTCACTTGAAGCATCCTCATTCGACAGGCACAGGTTTAGTGACCTAAAATTACTTTACATTTCTCATTTTTTCTCATTTCCAATAATGGCATTATAACCACTTCAACCGGTCTGTATACATCTGTAATTCTGTACATATTGTGAATTCAAATTCTAGAAACAGCCTATAGACAATTTCAGAAGACTTATGAGTTCCTAGTTCTCTAGATTGGTAGATTCTGGAATCTTTACATTGAAGTTGCAGTTATTTTTTTTTTTTTATATATATTTTATTTGGATTTGCAAACACAGCACTGCATTAAATATATGGTATTAAGAATGGACAACACACGTAGAACACATTAAAGCCCATCTCTGAACAAAAAAAAAAGTTTCCACATGCAGTGGGGCTGTGCCCACACTGAACAGTAAACTGCTCGTTTTTGTCTAAGGAATTGGAGAGCGGATATATACATACCTAATCCTCTTATCTTCAGCACAAGACCATTGTAGCACCCCCACGCTCCAGCGGTCTTGAGTTGTGGACTTTTCCTGACGTCATCAAGCCCAGAAAGGGCTCCAAGACCAGAAACGACCCACCACTGGGCCATGGGGGAGAGCGATTTTCCAGCAAAGTGGAGGATCAGGTAAGTATAAGCTTTCTCTTCACCCCAAGACAAAACAAGCAGTTGATCTGTGTATTGCAGGCACAGCCCCACTGCATAGGAAACCTTTTGTTTGCCTAAAGTTGGGCTTTAAGTTCAATAACTCTTCTTTCCCTTTAAGTCGGGTTTAAAATTTTAGCTGCTGACTTTGCCACAGTGTTACCACACTGGTGATTGTTGCTTAGTGATACTGTAAAAACATTAAAACCTTTTAATTGTATGGAATGCTTTAGACTTTTTATTTATATTTCATGTCAATTGCCTCCTGTTTCATTTATTATTAGATCTAATCAAATTTCCACCTAATTGTTTGCAAAATATTTTAAATGGGATCCTGGAAAAGTAGTTGTGTATTTTGTAATAAAATAATATGTAATGTTTTCATGTAGGTGGTCTAAAATACTATGTATTGCTTTTTAGCAGGATGAAATTTGCATGAAATATAACCAACATTTCTTCCTGCAGCTTTTATTCCAGCAGTTTACCATCTACACAGTTATATACATTCTGTTCAAATGACTTGTGGTGCACAGCAAAACACGTAAAGACTGTTGTGCTCAAGGTGGCTGTTTATTGATGTTTAAATAAATTGAATAAAAAGAGTTTAGCACATTCACTTAGATGGGTTATTATTTTTTTGCCTGAAAACTCCTCTGAAAAATGCTCTTGTAATGGGGTGCATGGGCTAAGAAAGAGGAACCGGTTGTCAATCTGCTGTTTCAGCAGAAAACCTGCTTCCCTTTCCGTTTCTAAAGAGCGATTGCTCTAGAGCAGGCTTGTTGGAAAATGTTTCTTTGATCAGCACAGCTGCCCATCAGCGGCATTTCTGATCTGTGTAGTCTTCTGGCAGGAGGGTCCCCGCTGTCGGAATATATAATGGCACTGCGAGGAGAATTCCCATATCCACTTCACTTGTGTGGATGGTGGAATTTGTTCAGTTTTTTCAATCAACCTGCTTTCTCCTTGGAGAAAAAAGTAATAAATTAACCATATATGGCCAACATAAAGTGATACTAAAGTCTTCTTCTTTTTTTTTTTTTTAATAACAAACATGTCATACTTACCTGCTCTGTGCAGGTTTTGCATAGCGTATCCCAGATCCTCCTCTTCTCAGTTCTCCGCCAGCGCTCCTGGCTTCTCCCGGCCTCTCCCTCCTGTCGGGTGCCCCAACAGGAAGCAGCTTGCTATGGGGTCACCCGAGCTGGCGCACTACTGAGCCACGGGTTCATTCACACACTCAGCCGTGGCTTGGCCACAGCCCTCCTGATTGGCTCACTGGCCATGATTGACAGTGGCCGAGGCTCTCATGGACATCGCAAGATCGAGATCGGGGGGCTCAGGTAAGTGGGGCTGCTACACATAGAAGGTGTTTTTACCTTCATGCACAGAATGCATGAAGGTAAAAAACGTTAAGCCTTTACAACCACTTTGAGCAAATTTTAAATTTTCTGTACCAGTAGCATTGTCCGTGTTTCATGTGATTAGAGATTGAAAATAGGCTATTATTTTTAATCATAGGGACTTATTCACTGATAAGCGAGAAGCTCAACTTGCATTTGTAATGAAAAGATATGTCTTAAAGTTCATACACAATTAAAACTATACAACAAACGCCTATAAAATGATTTACATATGCATGGTCTACTTCACAAGAAAAAAATTAAAAGGCTGCGATTTTTTTCTTCCATATTCTGAGTATGAATGAGGAAATGAAGAAGAAATCATTACTGGTTGGTATGACCCTATTCTTCTTTTGCCTCAATCTCCCTAAATAAAGGATAATAATGTGCAAATTCAGGGGTAGTGACTGTCTGGCATTTGCCTGTCAATGGACAGCGTAAAAGCAGAGTACAGTGCATGGACATCTGCATATCCTTGATTTCTTCACTGCAAGGCTAGAACTCCTCTCACTGTTTAGCCAATTTAGTTGGCGAGTGTTAGTAGACCATACATGACGAAACTCTTGCATATTTTTCTTCATTAAATAGGGATCAACCATGTCCTCTTGCACAAAGATTTTTTAGTAGGTTGTAATGTCTCTGTAGAATAACAAATGCTTCTAATGGTTGGAAAGTCAAGGCGTTTATAACCTAGAAAGGTGTGACATGAATAATGGATATATCATCTATTTATCACAATGAGGCTAAGCCAACCAGTAGTCCAAATATGGTCATGTGCTGTAGATTGGACTGCCAGTGGTTGTGGCTATAGCTGGCAATACTGCATTTTCAATCTCAGTACTTGTCCATCTGCATGGAAGAGTAGTGTGTGTACAAGAGTCACCTATACATTTGGGTCTGACAATTATGTTCAAGTGATGTTATTGGTTTTTACAGTCACATAATCACCATGCAGCGGGAGATTATTATCCATGAAAGTCTAAGATGTGTTCTAAGCCAGTATTTGGCCCATTTACTGTTAACTTTAGAATGGCTAAAAGTAGCATTACAACTACAGCAATTATTCTGTTATCCAAACCATTAGTAGCTACCGTGGATTTTGCTTGGATTTATCACGTTTAGAAAAAGCTTCTATACCATCTTTCTTTGTCACTGTGGGTTTCCCACTCCGGTGACCTCTTTTTGAATGTATACACACCTTTTGTATTACAGAGTATAGGTGGGTAAAGCCATCTGGGATTGTTGGCCCCATGCTGTTGGTGGCAACACTAACCACCGCAAGGTGTACAGTATAGTGAATCTGTAGCCAGTCTGGATATTAAAATATTTCCTTATTTTTAACAAGCAACAAATGTTTTAAAACATGAACTTGCTTACCTCTGTACCAGCAGGAACTGTAGAGCAGGTAATGCTCAAAATGTGCAACACAAGCACTAAAAATGGCAGCCTATCAGCCTTTGCATCAGCCGGTGGTGAGGACTTTACAGCCTTCCAGTGTTCTGATATAACAAAAAGCAGGTGCTGTGTTGAAACTGACTGCAACCCACTTCACAGTCTCTGATGTAATCTTTGAAGATCCATTACTCCACAGTGACTGCAAGTATATTTATTTAAATTCTTTATGTTCATAACCCAGTCCCAGGTTCACTTAAAAGATAAGTTCACCTTTTGACCAAAAATAATTATATGTATAATTTATTATTATATTAAATTCACATTTTTTTTGCAGGTAAAAAAAAATGTGCATTTATTATTTTTGGTTGCAGCAGCCTGTAAAGTATTGCACCAGCGATCAGCAGATCGCTGGTGCCGTACATTCCATATAGGCAAACAGATATACTGACAGGTCTGCAGGAGACCTGCATGGCAGTGCTGTATAGCAAAAAATGGCGCAAATTGCAATATCTATACTATAGTTTGTAGATTCTATACCTTTAACACAAACAATCAATATACACTTATTGAGATTTTTATTTACCAAAAATATGTAGCAAAATACATTTTGGCCTAAATTTATGACTAACTTTGAGTTTACTATATATGTTTTATAGCCGAAAGTAAAAAATATAGTTTTTCTTCAAAATGTTCGGTCTTTTTTTGTTTGTAGCACAAAAAATAAAAAGCGTACAGGTGATCAAATCCCACCGAAGGAAAGCTCTACTTGTGTGAAAAAAAGGACATAAATTTCGTTTGGGTACAGCATTGCATGACCGCACAATTATCAGTTGAAAGAGTGCAGCGCCGAATAGCAAAAAGAGGCCTGGTCATTAAAGGGGGTAAATCCTCTGGAGGTCAAGTGGTTAAAACGATTTATCCACAGTTTAGAGATCATTGTATTAATCCATTTCAGCTTTTTGTAAGTACTTTCTAGTTAGATTGCAACTTGTTTTTTTAATATAAGCAACATTTTATTTTCAAATATTTTTATTAGAAGATTTTTGAACATACAAAAAACAATGAAAAACAGTAGCATAACGCAGTTCACATTTATATAAGCAAAATATGTAATCAAAAAATGAGCTAACGGCACCTCGCCATCTGGCCGAGGTACTATGCAACGTCTTTAGTAAGGTACATGAGAGGTATGCTTCCTTATGTGAACCAAGTGGAACGATAGTGGGTATATTTAGAGGGAATAGAAAGAGAAGAGAGAGGGGAGGAGGGGGGGGAGGGGGTGGGTGAAGGCACCATAGTTGTCCAGGTGATGTAGTATAAAGGGATGTTGTAGTATCATTTTATTGAACAGTTAGGGTTCTGTAACCATCGAGTCCATTGGATTTTGAATTTATGATGCGAGGAATTACGGAGTGCTGTGTTTCTCTCCATCTCACATGAGAAGTTAAGATCGGTCAATAGGCGGGAAAGTGTAGGAGCGGTGTTGGAACGCCAGAGCCTGGTAATATTCAGTTTTGCAGCCGATAAGATATGTATAATAATAGTGCGTGAGGATAGTGGAAATTTGTCTATACCAATGTGGAGGAGTGCAAAAGCAGGGTTTGGGGAGATTGGGGTTTGTGCTATTAAGGAGATTAGTTGGAAAACTTGATTCCAGTAGGAAGTAAGGGATTTACTTGTCCACAGCAGGTGAAGAAGAGAGCCTCTATCTCCACAACGTCTCCAGCAAGTTTGGGGGAGATGAGGGTAAAATATAGACAATTTGACAGGGGTTAAGTACCATTGATGGAGTATTTTTAAGTATGATTCCCAGTGTGAACTACACTTTGAGGCCTTAAACGTAGTGGAGAAAGTTCTCTCCCAGATAGAAGAAGATATCGGTTGTTGATTTATGTTTTCCCAATTTGCTAGGGATGATGTATAAGTGGTGAACTGTGAGTCAACCAGCATTGTGTAAAAAGTCGATATACCTTTTTTTGGGTAGGTAGATTTTTGTAAAAAGTGGTGTGCCGTCGCTGGGAATTTTATGTTAAGTGGTACTTTCGTCCTGTGAAGGGTGTGGGTTAAGCGTATGTAGGTAAAATATTCTGTAACCGGAATTCGGTATTTATCCCGAATGTCCTGAAAGGTATGTAGTTTGTCGTTAGCGTATAGGTCTTGTATGTGAAGCATGCCCTGGTCTATCCAGAGGTTTAGGTTTAAATGTGGAGAGAGGAAATGTAGGGACGAAAGTGGAGTGGGAATTTGGAGATTGTCTTTCCTTAGTTGGGTAAGAGTAAGAAACTCCTCCCAAGCTGCTAGGGAAGCTCGTATACAAGGGTTATGGTGCAAGGCTACAGGATGTACTTCATGGGATACGAAAAGTATATTAGGTAAGGCATGTGGTAGGAATAGGGAGGTTTCCATCAGGGACCAGGTCTTATTGACAGTGGGCTGCTTCCAGAAGAAAAGTTGGTCAAGTAGAGCAGCAAGGTAATACGACTTCACATGTGGGAGGACCGCTCCACCTCTGGAGGGAGGGCGAATTAGGAGATTCGTAACATATCTAGGCTTTTTTGAGTTCCATACGAACTGATTCAGAATTGTCTGAAGCTTGGTAAAAAAGATATGAGGAATTAGGATAGGGAGTGTTCTGAAGATGTAGAGTATCTTGGGCAGGATACACATTTTAAGTGTAGCTATTCTACCCAACGTCGAGAGGGTAGTAGTGCATAGGCCTTTAATCTCATGTGGGATAGATTCAAGCAGCGGTTTAAAGTTAGTATTATACAATTGGTTAGTCTTTGGAGTGAGTTTAATTCCTAGGTATGGAATAGCAAGTCTTTCCCAAGTGAAGGGGAAGTGTTTGGAAATAAGGTTTTGGGTGTTCGTAGGTGTATGAAGATTTAGTATGGAGGATTTCGGTGCATTAAGTTTGTAGTAAGATACTGATGTATAATTTTGGATGTGCATTTGTATTGCGTTGAGGGATTTGTATGGGTTAGTGATCATTAGTATGATGTCATCTGCAAAGAGACTAATCTTGTGTTCGGTTTTTAGGAACTGAAATCCTGTAAAGTGAGGGTCTTTTCTAAGGTTGGCTGCTAGTGGCTCAATAAGAAGAGCAAAAATTATAGGGGATAGTGGGCATCCTTGTCTAGTTCCGTTAGAGATATAGAAAGGTTGAGAAAGTGTGCCGTTAGTTAATACTTTGGCGGAGGGTCTAGAGTAAAGGGACATTATGGCTGACAACATCCAATCTGATATTCCAATTTTTTGCAGGGTATGTAGCATGAATTGCCAGTGAATGCGGTCGAACGCTTTTTCTGCATCAAGTGATAGTAGAAGCGAGGGTTGGGGATTTAATTCAAGGTGGTGTATTAAGGATAGGATTCGTCTTGTGGCGTCAGGGGCCTGTCTACCAGGAATAAATCCTACTTGGTCTGGGTGAATTAAAGTTGGTAGGTAGGGAAGTAGTCTCAAGGCTATTATCTTAGCGTATATCTTTATGTCTGTGTTGAGAAGTGAGATTGGTCTGTAGTTCTGTACTAATTGAGGGTCTTTGCCAGGCTTCGGAATGGTAGTAATTATTGATTGCAGCATTTCTTGGGGAAATTCTCCACTAGTAGCGGCGTGGTTATATAGTAGAGCTAGTGGGAGAGTGAGTTTGGGGGCTAGTGCTTTGTAATATTCATTGGTGAAGCCATCATTTCCAGGAGATTTGTTTAAAGGGAGAGTGCGTATAGTTCTCTCTATTTCAGGAGCGTCAATCGGTACAGAGATTAATGCGAGTTGGGAATGGGTTAAACGCGGAAGATTAGTGTTAAGCAAAAACTGTTCGATCGATTGTGCTGTTGGCTGAATTGTTTCAGGGTCGTCTTTTAAGTTATACAGGGTCTGGTAGTAGGCCGCGAAAGCTTTGGCAATGTCTTGTGGGTTTGTCAGAGTGTTTTGTGAGGTAGGGTGTCGGATTGTGGCTATCTTGGTTTTAAGTCGTTTTTGTTTAATAGTCTTACTAAGGAATGAGTTAGCTTTGTTACCTAGCGCATAAAATCTGTTTTTTGTTTTTTGCAGATTGGCGTCGTATGCCTGTAGAAAAATGGTTCGCAATTTATTTCTATCAGAATTTAGGGTCGTCATTGTGGCTGGGTTTGGGTGTTGTTTATGCAGTTTTTCATTAAGGCGGATAGAAGTCATAAGTTGGTCAATTTGTTGAGACCGTTGCCTCTTAATGCGGGAGTTTAATTGGATGAGGATACCTCTCATGTAGGCCTTGTAAGCTGTCCAGAGCGTGGTAGTGGATATATCAGGGGTGGAGTTAATATCAAAGAAAAGTTCATGAGCTTCTTGGATGTGGTTTAAATTTTCCGGTGTAGCTAAAAGAGCAGAGTTGAGTCTCCAGATAGGTGATAATGCTGTTTTTTGATCGTCTACCAAGGATATTTGGATCGGAGCGTGGTCGGACCAGGTAATGGTCCCTATCTTGGATGACGTCACTTGTTGTAGTGTCCATTTGTCTGTTATAAACATGTCTATTCTTGAGTAGGAAAGATGTGGAGGGGAGTAGTACGTATAGTCCCGTTCAGAGCCATGTTGACATCTCCAAATGTCATAGAGGTCATTGTCGTGAAGAAATTGGTTAAACGTAGGTTTAGTATGTATGGTAGTGGAAGATGAGTCTATGTCCGAATTCCCCAGAATGTTAAAATCGCCACCAATTATAAGTTTCCCTTGTTTATGTAAGGAGATGGTTTTGAGAAGTTTCCGGTAGAAACGTAACTGTTTGCAGTTTGGTCCATAGACATTTACTAGAGTGTAGGTTTTGTCATTTATGTGGCACACTAAAATATGGAAGCGTCCTTGTGAGTCCGCTGTCTGTGAAATAATGCGGAATGAGAGAGAGTCATTTATGGCCGTGAGCACTCCATTTTTCTTAGTGGTGTTGGTCGCCATGAATATTTGAGAGAATCGGTGAAGGTATAATTTGGGTGATTTGTTAGCAGCAAAGTGTGTTTCCTGTATGAAGAGAATGTCCGCCCGCGACTTCCGTGCTTCTCTGGACAGTAATGACCTTTTATAAGGTGAATTGAGACCTCGGACGTTTAAAGACAGAAAGTTAATCATTGGTGTTTGTAATTCCAGGGTTTTCCGTTAACTGGAGTGTTGTTTGGGAGAATCGGATGAGTATGTGTTTTTCCATGAGAGAAAATGATCGAATGGATGCGGCGTATATGTGGCTCGAATGAAGCGATAAAAAGAGTATTCCAATCTGTGTCGCTGTATATGGACTTAGAGAGTGGAGTGGATGTCCAATGGTGCCAGGGTAAAGAAGTAGTGAGGATAGGGGAAACAGTAAAAAACCATTTGCGAAAAATGCAAACATCACGAGTAGCCAAGTTTGCTACCTCTAAACTGGGGAACGCAGGAGAGCTTGATCACCGGGTGGTGGTCAAGCTAATTGCAAAAAGGAAAAAAAAAACCTTTAATCGGAGTAGAAGGGTGTAGGCCAAACGCCAGACAAATCAAGTGTATGAATGGCTCCTGGGAGAGCGGAGAAGCATGTTGAATGGTAGAGAAAAGTATGCCCTGTAAGGGCTATGTTGCGTCCATAGAACTATGCGTAGGATCCTGCGTTTCCGCAGGGATGATATTCCAGGATTTTAGCAAATCCAGGCCTGCTTCCAGTGTTTTGATGGTAAAGATCCTACCATTTTGTCGCACCGTTAGCTTAGTGGGGAATCCCCATTAGTATGCTATGCCGTGGTTCCTGAGGGCCTTGGTGATTGATAGCATGCGTTTTATGTTATGGAGGGTCGCCTTGGATAGATCCGCATATAAGCGGAGATTGGCATGTGACGGCGGGATCGGAGGCGGATTGCGGGCAGCTGACATGATTTTGTCTTTCACGTGGTAAAAATGAATGCGTGCTAAGACATCTCTAGGTGTAGATGCTGGTAAAAAGGAGGGTTTAGGTAGGCGGTGCGCTCGGTCAATTGCAAGTTCCAGGTCAGACACTGATGGTACGAGGATTTTGGCATATTGCTGTATGTATGGGATTAGGTCATCGTTTGCCACAAATTCAGGTATTCCTCGGAACTTGATATTGTTGCGCCTTGACCTATCTTCCAGGTCGGCCAATTTTTGGTTAATTTGTTCTATGTCAGCAGAGTGGCCTGCATGAGCGTCGATTAAATTATTGTGCGCCGTGATGACGTCTCCCATGTTGTGCTCAATGTGGCTTATTCTGCGCTCCTGGTTTTGTACTATATTTGACAATTGGCTGAGTGACGTGAGGATATCAGTATGCAGCGTTTGGCGCAGGGATGTGAGCATATTTCTCATGCATATTTCTGTGAGCGGTATATCTGACGCAGGAAATTCATCTATATCTGATGTATATGCTGTGGTTTCCTGGGTCTGTATTAATGTGCTGGGATCCTGCTCTAGCCGCGGCTTAGATTTAGCCGGGCTTCGTGATGTAGGGGATAGTGGGGGTGACAACTCACCAGGGTCCCCGGGATAGAGCAGGTGCTGCAGCCTGGGATCCTTTTGCTGGGATCTGTAGTCCTCCTGCTGGTCTCTGCCTTCCTCTGCCTCATTGCAGCCGCGGGCGCCATCTTGGATTCCTGGCCCGACTGCAGGGAAGAACATGGTCAGTTTACCTGGCTGATCCGCCGTTTTTTTTCGTCTGGGCATAGCTGCAGGGGATCGGGTAAGGTACGGGATCGGTGCGGTGCGGTGTCCGAGTCCCAGGGCCGGTGTGTGCCGGTCTGTGTCTGGCGGGTGGACGGAGCCGCTTCACTTCACGTCCACCTTCAGTGCTGGCCGCGCATGCGCCCCATAAGCAACATTTTAAATAATGTTGTCACTCATTGACATAATAAAGCAGAGTTCTGCAGTGTTCCTGGTTATCAGGCAGTCTGACATGCTCCCTCAAAGACTGCTCCCTGGGCAGAGCTGTTGAATGGAGTGGTATTTGGGGGGCAGTGATGTCAGTCTGCTGGACAGCTTGTCTGTGTTAAGCTGTGCAAACACTAGTAGTTTTCCCACAAGCATTGGTATGAAAATGTATACTAAGTTTCCAAATCTGAAGAATATTTTCAGCTCAGTTCAGGTTCTGTCTCTTCTTCAGTGACACTGTGGGAAGCTTACAAGGCAGTCCTTCGAGGTCATATTATTCGAGTAGCTTCGAGGCGCAAATGGGAGAGGCAACATAAACAGCGTCAGCTTGAATCACAATTAGCTACTTTGTCATCGTAATTTAAACAATCACCGACTCCCTCCAACCGTAAGTTGTTGGACCAGGCTCGCCTGGAATTGGATCTCTGCTTAACAGATGATGCCGAGCACTCCTTGCTCTGGACGCGTCAGAAGTGGTACAGTAAAGCAAATAAACCGGATTCTATGCTAGCGCATAGGCTGCGTTCTTTTACGCACAATCCTAAACCGATTTCCCTGCGTACTCATCAAAATGTCCTACCTAGTAATCCTGCATAGGTGTTGGAGGAGTTTTGGTACCACTTGGCTAAACTTTACACAGACCCCACTCGGGCTGAACCCCATGCTATTTCTGACTTTATGTCTCGACTGTCTTTGCCTACTTTGACTCAAGCTCATAGAGGTTTGATGAACCGTGATATTCAAATATCGGAAGTCTTTCATTGTATTGCCGATTTGAAGACAAGCAAACGTCCAGGCCCCGATGGCTACACGGCTTTGTATTATAAGAAACTGGCTAATGTTCTGGCCCCTCACCTCGCAGCCATATTTAATGCGGTGAAAGGAGGTTTAGCCTTTTCCCCTGACTTGCTGACTGCTAATTCTGTTGTGATCCCGAAACCGGAGCAGGACCATTCCTCTTGGGCAAATTATAGGCCAATCTCTCTTATCAACGTCGATATGAAAATCCTTACAAAAATTTAGCTACACGTTTGAACTCTTTTCTTTCTTGTCTGATCAAAAAAGATCAGGTGGGCTTTGTCCCCCATAGGCAAGCAGGGGAGGCAATCAGACGAATTTTACAGCTACAGCACCAGGCTCACATCCGCAAAATTGAAATGATGCTCTTATCCTTGGACGTTAATAAAGCCTTTGACACCTTATCCTGGCCTTACCTCATGTCGGTCCTTCACCATTTTTTGTTCCCTTGTTCTTGCGTTGGATTTCGTCGCTATATACGTGCCTCCAAGCAAAACTTAAATACTATGGTTTGAGTCCTCAACGTTTTCCATTGGTGGAGGAACAAGCAGGGTTGCCCGCTCTCTCCTATATTAGTCATTTTGGCTTTGGAACCACTGGCAGAAGCCATTCGTATGCATCCTGATATTGATGGGCTGGATGTAGCCGGTTCTCAGCGTAAGTTGTCGCTGTTTGCGGACGATATATTGTTGTCAGTTACGAATCCGGGGGTTACTCTGCCCAACCTGTTGGCGGTTCTGGACTCCTTCGCTGTTCTTTCAGGCCTTCATTTCAATCCCATATCTATTACCCTTTCCTCTTCGCTGCTGGCAACTCTGCAACATTCATTTTCTTTTCTTTTACAAAGAGCTTTATTGAATATTAAACAAAGATAAACAGACATTCTGAGCATAAATTCAATGACCAACAATTATAAATCATAGTAAATGACGAAAAGCTGGTTCAAGGCATGCATCAATAAAGGCATACATTGAAGAGTTTACATAGAAGCCCTGTAGGAAAGGATGGGGAAAGGGGTTAGAAGGGAATGTTTAACAAACCTTTGTGGGTCAATGATAATGTAAACTCTAAAGAGAATTTTTGCTACATCAACATTATAGAAAATGGGAGATGCACGAGAAGAGGCCTCTCCAAAAAATTGTACCTGATCATATCACATAAAGAAATCTAAATTGCGTAAATAGTATTGCGGACGTAGCGCAGAAAACAGCAAGCACAATCCGTAAAATATGTTTAAGGACAGATTGAACAGCAGGGTAGGAAAAGACAAACAGTAGAGAGACACGGACAGCACAAACAACAACAGAAAAAAAAAAAAAAAAGGGGGGGGGGTTGGGGCTCCGAGGGAATCACAGCAAAATCCATCCTCATATCGACAGAAAGGACTGGTCAAATCTCGAGGGTTGAGCTATATCCAACCAGGGACGCCATATCTGCAAATATTTTGTATGGGTATCCAACAATATGGTTGTCAATTTTTCATTAACCATTATGAAGTTCATCCGGTTTTTGACAGCCTCAAAACTAAGGACAGGAGTCTTCCAAGCCCTTGCAATTATCAATTTAGTTGCCATAAATAAGTGTGATGCCAGCTGCCGTTCAGAACGGAGAAGACCCTCCAGTGGTTTAAATAGAAGCGCTTCATACGGGTTACGTTTAATGTCTGTGTGAAGGATAGTGCGGAGGAGGGCATACACCCTAATCCATAATCTGCTAACTTTAGGGCAAGTCCACCAGATGTGAGCCATGGTGCCCAATTGTTGGCAACCCCGAAAACAGACCGGGGAATATGTAGGGATAAAACTAGCTAGCCGAGTAGGCGTATAATACCATCGGTATAGAATTTTGTAGGCATTCTCAAGGATAATGACATTCCTAGAGCATTTAGATAATGTTTGGGTCACGTTCTGCCAGTCCTGTTGATCCAGGGTCCCCCCTAATTCAGACTGCCAATGCTGATGATAGGAACGAACCGGAGGGGTTCTATAAGATATAATGGAAGAATAAATCAAAGAGATCAAACCCGGGGCATGAGGTCTATATCTGCACTGGCTTTCAAAGGGGGACAGACGATAAGGTCCCGGATGCGTACGTATTAGTGTATTTAGGAAGTGACGAAGTTGAAGATAACCAAAATGTTCTCGAAGAGGGATATTATAAGAAGAGCGCAGAGCGTCAAAGGTAATTATTCTAGTGGGAGATAGGAGTGAGTGAACATCATAAAAACCATGCGCCTGCCACCATGCAAACTGTCTAGGATTATCCCTACCCAGAGGGAATAATGGGTTATGCAATAGACGTAACAGCGGCAGGTGAGGAGAGATAAGGCCAGCGGAATATTTGATAGAATCCCAAAGACGTAGCGAAAGCGTCAGCGTTGGGCTAAGGGTAGATGGACGTTGAGAGATAGGAAGCCATGGCAAAGAGGAGAGCGGTATCGGGTGAGAGTCCATCATATCTACAACAGCCCACAGAGGGAAGTGATGAGATGCATGAACATGAGCCAAAGGGGCAATGTTAGCCGCCAAATAATAAGACTGGAGATTCGGAACAGATAACCCGCCTGCACTCCATCGCTCGAATAAGATATGTTTGCTAATTCTGGGTCGAGAGGAGCTCCAAATAAAGGACAGAAGTTTTCGCTGATGGAGACGCAATATATGCGAAGGTACTGGAACTGGCAAAACACGAAATAGGTAAAGAAGTTTTGGGAAATAGGTCATACGGATTGCATTAATTCTGCCGAACCATGAAAGCGGGAAATGAGACCAAGAGGACAATAACTCAGTCAGCTCATGAAAAACAGTGGGAAAGTTAGCCTGATACAGTCCATCATAGGTCGGGCTAAGCTTAATTCCCAAATATGGTAATGCCAAAAGCCATTGAAAAGGGAACGTTTGCTTCAAAGTAGCCAAAAGTGATGGTGAGAGGGTAACTGACATAGCTCTTGATTTTGCTGGGTTGACATGTAAACCTGAAACGGTGGCAAAGGAATCGAGAACTGCGAGCAAATTGGGCAAAGTAATCCCCGGTTTCGAGATTGACAATAATATATCATCCGCAAACAAAGACAATTTATGCTGGGAGCCTGCCACATCAATCCCCTTAATATCAGGATGTAAACGGATGGCTTCAGCCAACGGTTCCAAGGCTAAGATAAAAAGTAAAGGGGAAAGCGGGCAACCCTGTCTAGTGCCTCTGGCAACCGAGAACGTAGAAGACTCAAATCCGTAGTATCTAAGCTTTGCTTGAGGGGATGTGTATAGTGAAGAGATCCATCGTAAGAAGGAAGGGCCAAAACTAAAGCGGTGAAGGACCGATAGGAGACACGGCCAGGATAAAGTGTCGAAGGCCTTATTGATGTCTAAGGATAACAGCATCATATCGAATTTACGAGTATGGGCCAAATGTTGCAATTGCAAAATACGTCTGATAGCATCTCCAGCCTGCCTGTGGGGAACAAATCCCACCTGGTCCTTTTTGACCAGACGAGAAAGGAAGGAATTCAATCGAGTAGCCAAGATCTTAGTAAGAATCTTCATGTCGATATTGATAAGAGAAATAGGCCTATAATTTGCCCAAGAAGAGTGATCTCGATCCGGTTTAGGGATCATAACCACATTAGCAATCAAGGAGTCCGGGGAAAAATTTGAATCCCTTCACCGCGTTAAACATAGCGGCAAGGTGGGGAGCGAGCACATCAGCTAATTTCTTATAATATAGTGCCGTATATCCGTCAGGACCTGGGCGTTTGCCCGTTTTCAGGTCTGCTATGCATTGCAAAACCTCAGATACTTGGATATTACAGTCCATCAAATCCTTATGGGCCAGCGTTAAAGTAGGCAGGGGCAGACGAGCTAAAAAGTCAGAAATGGACTGAGGGTCAGCCCGAGTGGGATCAGAGTAAAGTTTAGCTAGTCGGTGCCGGAACTCCTCCAAGACCGCTACAGGGTTACTCGTAAGGGTATTGTGACGAGTACGTAAAGATATCGGTTTGGAATGTTGCGCGAAAGAACGCAATCTACGAGCCAACATAGAGTCTGGTTTGTTTGCTTTGCTGTACCATTTCTGACGAGTCCAACGTAAGGAACGCACAGCCTCATCTGTTAAGCACAGATCCAATTCTAAACGAGCCTGATCCAACAATCTACGATTCGACGGGGAAGGTGACTGTTTAAATTGGGCCGACACAGAAGCTAACTTCGATTCCAACTGACGTTATTTAAACTGCCTTTCCTTCTTTCGCCTCGAAGCTATGTGGATAATATGACCCCTAAGAACCGCCTTGTATGCTTCCCATAATGTTACTGTAGAAGAAACAGAACCCGAATTTAATTGGAAATATTCCTGAGACTTACGATGTAGCTCTGTCTGAATCTCCTCCAGCGAAAGCAAGGAGTCGTTCATTATCCAGGAAGAGGAGGCCGGCCTACATAGGAGAGATCGGCAGACTACCAGAATAGGCTCATGATCTGACCATGGGACCGTTAAAATAGAAATAGAGCGAACCAAAGGGAGGTGTTTACGTGAAACGAATGCATGGTCAATTCTGTAATGAGAATGATGAGGGTATGAATAATAAGTGTAGTCTTTCCCCCGAGGATGAAATTCACGCCATAAATCTACCAGATCATGGGTATTTAACATGCGTACAAAGGACTTCGCTGATGCGGAAGGGTCAGAGCGCTCTACTGGATATTTATCTAATGCAGGGTTTAGCACTAAGTTTGAATCTCCTGCCATCAAAAGCATACCCCGTTGGTGTGTAGCCAGAAGAGAACATAGGTGCGACAAAAAAGGCCCAGGGTTAACGTTAGGAGCGTAGTAGGACAGTATGGTAACATCTATTCCATGAATCGTGCCCTGGAGCAGAAGGTATCTGCCATTGGGATCAGCAATACGCCCCACACAGACAAATGGAGTTTTACTATGGAAGGCGACCAATACGCCTCTCTGTTTAGTGGGGCCATTAGCTTGAAATATCTGAGGGTAACGTGCATCAAAATATTTTAGGGCAGAATTAGTGGAGAAGTGAGTTTCTTGCAAACAAGCAATGTCAACTTGGCGAGCCCGGAGAAACTTAAATATCTTTACCCGTTTCTGTGGAGAGTTCATCCCCTGGACATTCAGTGATAACCAGTTTAACGACATGGAGATCTAAAAAAGGAAGAGTAAATCCACTGCGGTCCCCGGGAGCCCTGGAAAAAAATTTACAAAAACACACATGACAAAGGACAAAGAGAAAGAGATGAAAAAGAAAGGAGAAGACAAGAAGACATCTGATATACAAGCAAGATATCTGTGAAACATGGAGGTTGATTCAAACAATATAGTTACCAATTGTGGGTAAAACACCCACATAAAGGCTAGGTAGCGGGCGGGACAGAAGACCAGACCGCTAGCCAGCTTGGTGGGGGACACGACCATCCACCGGGACAACTCGGCATAGATATAAAATACAAAAATATTATACAAACAACTGAGGCTAATACACCCGTAAATAAGCAATCCGAAACTCGCAGGACTATAGAGATCTCAGCCAATCAGTGCAGAGAAAAGAAACATCTACTCTGGATTGGAAGAGATAAAACACACGGAGATATAAAATCCCCGAACAGATCCAGAATCAAGTCCAGAAGGTGGCAGCAAAAATCCACATGGGACTAAGCTATATACTGACGGCCAGCTTCTAAACATCAAGTTGCGGAGACTTCCTGAAAACGTTGGGCCCGTAGGGATTGGAGGGCCTGTGGACCATTTTGACTAGAAGGAGAAGAAGATTTACGCGAAGACTGGGAATTTCGAAGACGTGTAGGGATTGGAGTCTCCTCACTCTGGGATTGTGGCAGTTCCAGTTTAAGCTCCTGGAAGTGACGCCGAAGATCCGCAGGCGAAGAGGCTTGGAATTGACGACCTTGAAAGGAGAATAAAAGCTTGAAAGGGAAGCCCCATCTGTACTTGATATCAGCCGATTGAAGAATTTGAAGATAGGGTTTTAAGGTACGACGTTTGGCAATCGTGACTGGGGACAAATCCGCGAACAGATGAACAGGGTGACCTTGAAATTCCAGAACCGAACGGTTCCGAGCCGCCTGCAGTAGACGTTCTTTAGTGCGACACAAGTGAAATTTAATAATAATGTCTCTGGGAGGGCCCTCCGTAGGCTTAGGTGCTAGAGCTCTATGGATATGGTCAAACTCCAAACGTTCCATGGGAATCTCAGGGGCTAACTCCTGGAAAAGAGCAGTAGCAGTGCCCTGCAAATCGGTAGTTGCCTCGGGGATTCCGCGGATGCAGAGATTATCCCTGCGAGCTCTATTCTCAGCATCCTCTAACTTATCCTTCAAAGTATCCAGCTCAGCATGTAGATCTTCCACTTCTTGTTCATGACCTTCCAAGACTGTAGTCGCCAGATCCATACGTTGCTCCAACTGATGGGCACGCAGGCCCAACTCCTTTAGGCCTCTCGCCAGATCAGAAGATAATTTGCGCGAGGCAGCTGTAATCTCCTCTCGCACTATAGCACGGAATTTGTGTAGCAAGGCTTCGGGATTGTGTTCAAGAGAATGAGCCATCCCCGATGGGAATTGCCGCTGACTATCTCCGTCAGACTCAGGATCACCTGGAAGCTGGGTGTTGTCGTCAGGCTCAGGCGGGCTAGGTATCAGCTTAGCGATGTGGCCCTGTGGAGAGGATTGTTGTCGGGCCCGATGTTTAAGTTTAGTGCGGGGAGTGCGGTGCATTGCCGGGAGTGTTCCACAGGTTTCCAAGGCACCCTCAAACTATTGAAGTGACGCGTTGGGGTGTAAAAGTTCAATGGCCGAAAGAAATAGCTTGGTGGCACGGCACAGGGAGGTCACGTTGGCATTTTCCCCCTGGCTCGCGTACGTGTCCCCCACCGGGGAGGTGTTCACAGAAGGTTCAACATAACGCCGCAGCCAGTAAAATGTAGATGATTATGGTACCCAGGCCGGGTATGCAGGCTGAGTAGAGACTGCCAAGATATATATAGCTCAGGCACTCCTGATTTATCCACTGGGGAAGGGGGTTATTAGGAAGAATTCCTTTCCTCCTCCAGCTCTATTCCTGCAGCAAATCAGATCACCAGTATCTCATTGTGATCCTGCAGGGATATGGTGTAATCCACAGGGCCACCAGGAGGATCAGGTGGACCCACCCAGCCTGTCCCAATAGCTGACCTGTATCCAGAGCTGGATGGGCAAGGTAAAGGTGCGGCGATCCGCTCCGGCCACGGATTTAGGAAAGAACGCGGCTTCACACGCCGCAGTAGGCCTCAAACCGCCCCGCGCCCCAGATGCTCAGAGAAGGGGCAGAGTTGCTCGACACCCCTCCTCGGATGTCAGACAAGGTCCAGGCAGCCGGGGATACGTCGCGGGTGGCCCCCGCTCCCCGGATGGCAGCGGATGGAGGATCAGGGTGCCAGAGCTCAGGAGGAGACGTCTGCACCCGGCGCCATCTTGGACACGCCCCTCCATTCATTTTTTTTTTCAATGGTTTTCGGCCTTGCCATATTTGGGGATCAAGCTCTTCCCCGTCTTACAAAGGACTTTACCAGGCTAATTTCCCCTCTGTCTTTAAGGATTTGCCGGAGATGTTGTCTTCTTGGGCTCATCTCCTGCTTTTGTGGTTCGGTAGAATGAATGCGATCCCTATGACTTATCTCCCTAAATTATTATATGTGTTTCGGGTTTTACTGGTCCCTGTCCTTATTTGCATATATTTTACGCATTCATCAATGGAAACTTCTGTCTTTTATCCAGGGCTCCACACGCCCTAGCATTAATAAGAGAATTTTATTTGCCCGTAGGACCAAGGGTGGACTGTCTGTCCTGAATCTTCATGCTTACTACCTAGTGGCAAATATTGCTCCACTAGTCCATCTTCACATGTCTCGTAATATTCCCCTGTGGATCTGATGGACTCCCACCCGACACCACTTTCTTCTTTGCCGTGGCTCCCCTCTATTTGTCGCCGGTCACCTCCTAGTCCGACGTTAGCGCACACGCTTTGAATTTGGGACACCATTAAATATTCAGCTGGTCTCATTTCTGCTCACTTACCTTTGATGCGCCTACTCCACAATCCATTGTTTCCCCCGGGCCTTGACAGTCCTGGACAGATTGCATGGTGGCCGGCTTATGGCTTCTATGACGTGCACTCTTTGCTCTCTCCTACTCGGATACTTACTTTTGAGACTCTGCGTTCTTCTTATGACATCCCGTTGAGGGAGCATTTTGGCTATCTTCAACTCTGTCACTTTCTTACTACATTATTACAAGCCCTTTCGGGACCCTATAGGCCGACTCCCTTCGAAAGTCTTTGCAGGCACAGGCCTCAGGCGCCAGGCTTGATCTCTCTTATCTACTCCGCTATTATTTCTTATAGGACACCCCTGGTTCGCTCTTATCATCAGCATTGGCAATCGGAACTCGGGGGTTGTCTAGATCAGCAAGACTGGCGGATCATGACTCAAACATTGTCTAAATATTCGAGGAATGTTGTTTTTTTAGAAAATGCCTACAAGGTCCTTTACAGGTGATATTATACGTCTGCCTGGCTGGCTTGTTTTATCCCCTAATATTCTCCGACTTGCTTTCGGGGTTGTCAACAAATAGGCACCATGGCTCATATTTGGTGGACTTGCCTCAAGGTGTGCAGACTATGGATTAGGGTCTATGCCCTTCTCCGCACTATGTTACACACAGATATTAAGTGCAACCCATATGAGGCGCTATTATTTAAACCGTTAGTAGGCCTACTCCGTCCTGAGCGGCAGCTGGCATCGCATCTATTTATGGCTGCCAAATTGACGATCGCGAGAGCTTAGAATACCCCTCTTCTTAGTTTCGAAGCCGTTAAGAACCAGATGAATTTTATAATGGTTAATGAGAAGCTAACGGCCATGCTGTTAGACACCCAAACAAAGTTTTGCAGATTTGGCGCCCCTGGATTGATGTGGCTCAACTGTGTATATTTGACCAGACCCTTCTGTCGATATAAGACTCTCCTGGCGCGATCCCCTGGAGTCCTTTCTTTGTCTTTACTACCCTTGTTTCTCCCTTCTTTGCTTTTTTCTCTTCTTTCTCTTTCTTTCCTTTGTTTTTGTCAGTCTTTAGGCTATTTGCGCTGATTGTAATACTCCTAGAGAATCGTATCTGTAATGTTTTATATACCTGTCAGACTTTCTCAAGAGCCTTTGGTGTAGAGTACCGATGTGCGTCCAGTGAGGCTCCGTGCTCAGCTTTTCCTACCCTCTGTATGCGATTTTGGTGATTATCTTTGGCCTTTGCCTACTAGCTCATTGGTCGATACTTGTTTGCTGTTAACACAATTTATAAGGTTTCATTCCATCCTTTTATATATTGTGTTTATGTGCTCAGTTTCTCTCTGTGTCAATACTTCAGTGCATTTGTTATGTCCCTCATCAGAAGAATTGTATACCTTTATTCTTTTGTGCCAGTGATCTTTCTTTTGATTGTCTCTTTGTTGTTGTGTTATCTATAATAAAATCCATTGTAAAAGAAAATGTATACTAAGTTTCTCAGTTCATTTTGATGAATTGACAAATTCCTTTCAAAAGTACTTTCAAATTTCATTTGAGTTTTAACATTTGATTTTGGAAGAAATGGACTTTCCTGAAAAAAAACTATTAACTGTTAGAAATTCATTTGATTTTGAGAAAAAATATCCATCCTACTCCTTTTGAATATACTCCTCACTGTGGTCAAAAATGAACATTTTGACACCTGAAAACAAAAAAAAATCCTCCATATTACTGTATATGCACCCTGGCTGCAGTAATACATAACAAGGGTATAATTGGGCTTTCAACAAGCTTCAGTTGGTGCTGAAGCACTCCTGAGGTGTTAAGCCCGGTACACACATAAAGTTTCATTTTTCATTCAAGCTAGTGGGCTGACCAAGAAAAACGAACAGTTCACTATACTAACACATGCAATGTTAGTGCGGCGATCTCTCCCGCTGGGCCTTTGTGTTCTGCCCGCCAAAACACTGAAAGCGCTGATCGGATGCTGGTTTTCCAGCATGTCCCTTCAACAAAAGTCGGTTGTTAGACTGACTTCTGTTGGAAAGACAGCTAAACACACTGGCCGAAAGTCAGCCAGTTTCTGTTTGTTTTGCTTTTCCAAACTGAATGGTGCTTTAAAGGCCTTGACAAGGGTGCTCCAAGCTTGCCAAAAGCTTTACAAATGCTTTGAGAAAGCTTGCTGTACCCAATTTTTTTTCTACAAGCTGAACAGGGCCTGAAGGAAACCCGTGCTGAGAGGAGTACAGATGCTACCTTTGCTGAACTCCTTCCTAAAATTTTAGTTGCATCACTGTCATGCAATACTCTGACTTCAATAAATTCAGTAAGCCACAAGAAGTATGTAACAATTGGCCCTGTATGGTATCAACAAAAAAAGAAAACCTACTAATCGATGAAGTCTAGAGGTGTCTGCCTTGCAACTGAGTCCTCCTTGCACCACTTTGCCTAGGCATCACCATCTTGAAGTATCCTGTATGTGCACAGAGATGCCAAAGTCTATGGGAGCTATTTGGGTTGTGGAAGAAACCTGTAGCAAGTCTGTTCATGTGTGGGGATTCCCACAGGTGTGCGGACATACTGCTGCTTTCAGTTATGTAGACTCTGATAGAGACCTGCAGCATGTTTGCACATGTGCGGAGGATCTTGCCCATAGGCAGACATGCTACAGGTCTCTGCTTTTTCTCAACACCTGGAAGAAACCTGTGACATGTCTGCAAATACGCAGGAACTCAGAGTGCGTATGTGCCCCTTAATGAAGCTGCCTCCAGCAATGTGTGTAGTGGACATCCCAGAAGGCAGTGGGGGGATCCCTATGCCTAGATGAGGAATCAGGAATTATTGCACAATTCCATTTGGTAATCTGCGTTGACTAGGCATGATTTGCTGGGCAAAACTGGTCGGGGCTAGGCATAGTTCAGTGGGTTGGACTGGGCAGGGCTAGGTGTGATCTACTGTTGATTGAAAAGCAAAAGTCAACATAAAAGCCCAGCCTGAGGCTGCATGACTGCTCTGCGCTGAAACACTAGAAATTACGGCTGACCCAAAGGATAAGACAACAGGGATATTTGTCTGAATGAGTTCCAGCGCCATCACTAGATTGCAGGAAGTGTGAAAAGGGACTCATCAATGTCAGAAGAAAGGGCGTAAAAAAAAGCAGATTCACTCAGCTCTACCTTTGCTATCATTAGAAGGTAATCCTATCAGATCAGATTGGATCATGTATAGAGGATGGGTTTAGTTCGTTTGCACATATCTGCAGCATGATAACTTGCTCACAGTGGCTTCACCTCCTGTCACAAGATGCCCGTTACCTCGGACTTTTGTGAGTGAATTTTATTGTATATTGATGTCTTCCTAATAAACTGAGCTAGACAATTGGTGGTCTGGCATCTCTCCCTTCCTTCAATCCTTTTTATGTTACAGAGAAAACTTGTTAAAATTACCTCCACTCTATTACTGAACTTATTCTTCATTATGTATATATGTTTGGAATAGACCAAAGTTCTACTTTAAATGCTGTATCTAATGACCTAAGCAATTCCTGAGATATACTCATCTTCACAGTCTTTGTAACAGACCACTATGAATTATGAATGTTTCCTTCCTTCATTTTTAGATTTGTCCCTGAGTTCAGATCTTGTGTTTGTTGTTGCTAATGTAGGCTGTGTAACATAGAAATCTATTAGAGGGTTTTACCTGTTTGCCTTTAGGGTTATTTCAGCTGTATTTTGTAAATAACTTGGATTGCTTCCCTACCCTCATCTAGAATAGGAGCTGAGTCTGTGCAATGCATATGCTTCTTTTATCCTAATCTAAATATAAATGGTAATATCTTGCAGGGATTTAGCTAGTGTTGTCAGCATGGCTGAGGGATATTTTTCTGTAGGTAAGGGGGATGGTTAACATTCAGGCCATAAGGTGTATAACATTAATCAAAGAAGGTTAATTTGTATCTAGAACCTTTTTTCTCATTTTGCATAGAGTAGTGAAGGGTACAATCCCTGTCAGGTTTTTATTGTTGTAATGGTTACCTGAAACCTCCTGGGAACGTCACAAGTCCAAGATGGCTGTGGGACTAGTCCGATAGAACAGCACAGCTCGCACCTGCATAGTGGGAAGCCCGCTGTGAAGACACAAGGGGGTTTATTTACTAAACCTGGTTGACTCAGAATCTTGTCCACTTCTGCATAAAAACCAATCAGCTTCCAGGTTTTATTGCTGAAGCTTAACTGAACATGCTAAGGTTAGAAGCTGATTGGCTACCATGCACAGGTGCCCAAGATTCTGAGTCAACCAGGTTTAGTAAATAAACCCCAGGGAGTCACAGCTGGCTTTCCTTAACAAACATGCTGGGGCTGTGGACCCAAAGACTGTTGAAGAACCGGCATGGGTGAGGACGGTGCTGGATTCCTGGTCAGGTGCAGTAAGGGGTTGATTTACTAAAAAGAAGAGTGCAAAATCTAGTGCAGCTCTACACAGAAACCAATCAGCTTGCAGGTTTTTATGTCAAAGCGTAACTGAACAAGCTGAAGTTAAAAGCTTATTGGCTAAGATTCACAGTTGCACCAGATTTTGCACTCTCCAGTTTTAGTAAATCAACTCCTAAGCCCCAGTTCACTCCATGGGGGCCATTCAGTGGTATCAATTCCTTCATCCTCCAGGAACTGCCTGCATAGTTTTGCCACATGAGGCCAGGCATTGTCTTGAACCAGGAGGAACCCAGGACCCACTGCACCAGTGTAGGATCTGACAGTGTGTCCAAGGATTTCATCCCGAGATAAGATACAAGATAGCTTTTCAATGTTCATTTTTTTTTTTTGTGAAGCAACACACAGGACACCACACATATAGTGCACTACATTGTGTTAAACTAAGTGGAAGATGGATTGAATAGTGCTCCGTGAGATGTTCAAAGCTTGTTTATAACTTAACCCTACTTTAAATTTCTCCAAAACTTTATGCCTGACCTGTCTGATGTGTTCCTTGGCCTTCATTATGCTGTTTGTTCACTAATGTTCTCTAACAAACTCTGAGGACTTCACAGAACAGCTGTATTTATATGAGTTTAAATAACACACAGGTGGACTATATTTACTAATTGGTTCCACTAGATTTTAGTTAGGGGTATCAGCGTAAACGGGCTGAATACAAATGCACGCCACACTTTTTCGGATAATTATTTGTAAAAAAATTTGAAAACCAGCTATCATTTTCCTTCCACTTCACAGTCATGTGCCACTTTGTGTCGGTCTATCACATAAAATTCCAATTAAATATATTTACGTTTTTGGTTGTAACATGACAAATATGGAAAATTTCAACGGGTATGAATATTTTTTCAAGGCACTGTAGTAGTCTTACAAATCCTTTTATTAAAAAGTCCATAAATTCCCTGTAATGATCTATACACACCAGTGGCTGTTCCTCATGAGAAAACAGAAAAGGCACAGCGCTATAATTACAAAACTAGAACTAAACATGAAATAAATAATTAATAAAAATTAAAAAGTCCAATGAAAAAATGAAAAATAAAAAGTCTCTAATGACAAATATAGATTCAAATAGTTCAAAAAAATGCTTTGGGAATCCACCATCACCAGCACCTCAAGAAATACTGCCTCTTACCAGACTGGAATGACCACACAATTAAGTGCCGGTCAGGAAGAACGTAGTGTGGATATCAAATTAGGATGACGAACTCAGACACTATTGCCTCTGAAAACGTCAGGTGAACTCCAAATGTTGGATGTAGATTGATGCCTATTGGATCCCTCTCAATTGATTCCCAAATCAAGGCATTAGCTCCCAACTGATACTTCAGGTACTTTGTCAAATATAGACCTAAAACAATGAATTATCCTCAAAGAGGACAAAATCATCCAAAAAGCAAAAGAATCCTCATAGTGTAGTATAATTAGCAGGATTTATTGCCTTACAACGTAGTATTAAACATACATCAAAAGATAATTAAAACAGCATGTCACCATATAACCAAATGGTATGTTTCTAACCAACAAGATGGCCGCCACGTTCCGCTGCATGCTGACTCCTCCCAATGCGTTTTGTCATCTGTGAGGTCCTATTTCAATCAATGCTAATACCAAAACAGGAAAATACACATTAGCACTGAAGCCAAACACACCCAGATACATTGCCAGTGCCTGTGTCCCTTAGAACTGAATATATGGGACACTTGACACGAAAACAACTGAACACTATGGCGGATTATCTTTAAACAATCAGATGAATTATATATCACTAGTAAATGCAAACAAATGCATGATTTTACAGCAGGGATTTAGCAAAACTGAACCTGGCGCCATCTTGTGTACAAAATGCAATTAGCAGCACAACACTACTAAATGCTTACAAATACAAGAAAAACATTTTATCTTTCACAAATAAATATAAAAGAAAAACAATTTTTTCATTACAACAATATATTTATATAAAAAAAAGGCAACAGTATGTTATACATTTTAAAAAAGATTATACTTAAAAAATTCATTATAAAAATATAATGAAAAAAAATGTACTTAGATTTACCCATTACTAATGAATGCATTTACATCAACAATTTAACATTCTGAATTTGTTTATTTTCAGGACGCTTAATGATGCAAAGTGTTTGTGAACGAGCCCCTCTTTTGTGACCTGGACCATTATCAGATGGACAGTCCTATTCACCCCTGAATCTCCTGCAGGTACTGGATATATACATCTGTGAATTTACAGATTTCTGTTGCTTGCTCAACCCTGATACATAAATGTAATGTAGAGACTTATGAGCTGTTACTGATATCTGGTTTGTACTGCTGATAGTGCAAAGTTTTTCTATCAGTTCTGTAAGAATCTGTCAGAATCTATATGGCGCTTTGAATTTATTAGTGGAAAACGCAGCACTGCTTTGAAATCTGAACAGGTCTCATAATACCAAGCACAGAATGAAAGGTGGGGGGTGGGTCATGCAAAAGTCCCCAACCCACCACCTATGGGATCAAGGCAGACTGGGGAATGTTCTAGAGGTTGTGAGCAATTTGCATGCTTACCTGTGATTGGTAAAGGTTATGTCTCCTGTCTTCTATACGATCCTCTGGCACAAGCTGTCACTTATAAAAAACAGAGGATGTGTCACTAAGTGTGTAATCGGCTATTGAACTCAAGAAAAAGCACATCCTGCTCTCCCACCTTTGTCGTGACTCTTTTATGAGGTTTCTCTGAAAGGGGACTTTAAGTTTTAGTAAAATTTTAGATTGAGCTTAGCTATAGAAATAGCAATTGCTAAGCCTAATAGCTGAGCTTAATGTGTATAATTCTAAGTATTTATGTTGATTTGTTGTTTAGTTATTAATTTACTTAATTTTGGTAATATAACAGGTAAATATTTTTTAATACCTACAATGAAGGGCCCCGGCCTATTCAACCCACAGGCTTGAGTCCAGAGTTTTCTTCTTAATGTTAACAAGTTCTGCCTACAATCTCATTAATTTAGGTGCAGACATATTTATATGCATATCAGGAGGGGGGACTTTGTTGTTTGCTACTACTGTCATCCAGTGTCTATACCCAGCCTAACTGAAGTGTTAGAGGGAACCTGGAATATTAGAAATAAATGGACTTCCATTGTTGACTCTGTAAGTTCCAGAATGCTCTCCCTTGCATTGCTAAACTGGAACAAGTAGGCAGCCATAGAGGTCTTAGAACTCTAATTTCCCACACTGCATACTTGTTCCTGGTCAGTTGCTTGCTAAGTAGTGGAGCCTAGATCTAATTTACAAGCCTGTGTTTTTAAAAGCAAACCAACAGTGGCTGCTCCATTTTTGCTCCACTGATCTCTTTGTGTATGTTTAAAATGGCCGGATGGTGGGCTTGTATTTCAGGAGTGTTGTTTATAATAAGGCAAAGGCGGCCAGTGCATCCTTTAAATGCCTGTGATCAAGCTGTGGTTAGTTCAGATTACAGACTAAAGGCACAGAGCCACGCTGATCGGCTCTGTGCCTTTAGTCTGTGATCTAAACTGTGATCACTGTGATGACCAATACTATTGTTTGCATTTTAGAGCCGGTCCCTTCCTCCTCTGCCACCATTCTCCTGTTCCTCATTCTTTTTCATCTCCTAGCGTCTTAGCAGTTCTCCTGCCAATCCTATAAGTAAAACAATAAATAGAAAAATCTTGTGAGCTGCTATTCTAAGTGCAAATGCCAAATTATATTCTATGTAAATAATTGTGAATCGCTCACACCGTACACATACCCATACAAATGTGTTAATTATTTTTACGTAGCAATGCGGTGCCGTGCTCCTCTATCAATAAATAAACAACGTAAATCATCCAACAAATGAACTATTATATAAGTGTCCATGCAAGATCCGTAGTTATTTTGCATTCACTGTTGTGTAGATATGGAATGCTCCTCAGTACACCTCGTGTGATATTTTCAAATACAATGCGTGTACACCTCCACTGGTTGTACTCTCACCTTATGTATATGACCAAACAGCTAAGTCAGGTCATATGTAGCATGTGTCCCTTATTTGGACTGTGGTGAGATGGTAGTGCTGTCCAGTGGGTGGGGGTCTCCTTCACTGTCCTAGTAATCCTCCTTGTTCAGCTTGGGCTACATCAAATATTATACATTCTGGTGCCTTTTGGAATAGAACAAACCGGTCGGCTGCTTTTGGATCTGCCTGGTTCATCCCTCTCCACAGGGTTCATGGTATGGCCCTGATAAATCAGTCCATTGAGGCTCCTTCCTTAATCTGTAGGCCAGTTAGGACATCCGACTGAAACCATTTTTTACTACATGTATAAGTCTGTGAATTTTTTGATGTAATAGATGCTGTGCCAGCACAACTGCAATTGCATCCAATTATTGCAGACTTTCCTCCATTTTTCAGAGTCCTTTGTATCCTCCAGGCTTTTTGGAAATCTCTAGACAAGAAAGAAACACCAGCCTGGTTTACTGCTCATTTGGTCAAAATCTCTCTTTAAGCAGTTCTCTGTAACACATACAGGATTTTCACACCGTCATTTGATGCCAGGGGTGTTGATAAGGAGCACTACAGGCATATTCTGTATCACCAGTTATGATTTTCCAACCTCTCTCAATGTAGCCATGGCCAAAGCACTTAGCAGGGTCATTGGAGCCACAGATTAAACTGAGATGGAAATTTGTAGACTATAAAATTCACCACGCTATGCACTAGTAGTCTTCCTCAAAGCTGCAAACTATGCCATTAACAAATTGTGTATTTTCCCTTCAAAAGTCTCTGTCTTCTGTACCAAAACATTCCTTCTCAAAAGTATGGAGACCAGCAACAAATAGTAAAAGAAACTCCAGTTTTTCAACAGCAAGTTTTTTTTTTCCAGTTTAGCAGTTATGTTTGTTGCGTAGCAGAGGTTTCCAAAATAGAAAGAGTCTGAGCAGGTATTTAGCAGAAATCATCCTTAACTGAGCTCCAGTGAGCAAAAATGTGGTACAGAGGGAGCATATGGACATTATAGGGGGCGCGCTGACCACCAGTGTTATGGGGGGAAAACATCAATGACCACCAACAGTCACTTATATCACCAGTATTAAAAGGGGCACATGGCATTGACCACCAATATTTAAAGGGGCACGTGCCACCACCATAAGGGAGTACCTAACTCCTGACCATTAAAGTATACAAGTTGTTCTGTGCATTACATAGTCTTGACCACTGTACCCTGACTGCTCTACTGTATATATTATGTCCTACATTAAATAAGTTTGTGAGCATGCAATACATCAGTTTTTTGAGGATGATTTGTCCTTTTTTCCTTTTTATATATTAAAAAAATAAAAATTCCATTGGTTATTAAATACAACCAAAAAAGCTCTATCTGTCTAGAAAAATGAATATAAAATGCATTTGGGTACAGTGTTGCACGACCGAGTAATTGCCAGTGAAACTACTACAGCACAGAAAACTAACAAATGTCCTAGCAATAAAGAGAATTACAGACTAGTTAGTAATCAAGTGGTTAATATACTGTAGTTCTTAAATAGTCAAAAGAATTGAAAGTAGTAGCATTCATTTAAAACGGCTTAATTGCCTTAACTCTGCCCTATAGCAGCAATACTGCTACAGGGCGGAGTCCTTGCGCAAAATCACATATACATTACGTGATTCATGCTCCTGCTGTGATCGCGGGCCTGGGAAACGCGTGAGCCAGCCGACCTGCCGGTGCCATGATTTGGTGCCTGACCGGTCAATCAACAGATTCAGGCCAGTATTGTTTGGCCTGGATCTGCTGATTAATCCTTGGCCTATCACACATCATCCTGTACCTGTGTATACATTTACACAGGTACAGCAAATGATGCAATCTTCTCTCTCTGGGCACATTCTGTCCCAGAGAGAGAAGAAAGCAGATCCACTTTGTAGCAATTGTACCCACAGAGATGGACGCAGTTCAACCATTTTGCTCCAACCTCCATCTTGGAAAAGGATCATCCATCTTGTACAAACAAGTTTCCTCATCCCCCTCCCCCTCCCTCTCTGAGATCCACAGTGACATGTAGTCGGTGTGTGCTGGAAGTGTCACAGGCAGGCCAGAGCACAGCAGGTAGCTCCGAGCTATAAAACCTCTCTGAGCTGGGTGCCGGGCAGTCTAAGAAACTGTGCAATCTGGCACCTCGTAAAAGGATAACCCAAGCCTTCCCCTGAGTTCAAAGACATTCCAGAGGAGTCATAAACTAGATACCACTTTTAAAATCCATTTTTCGCCTATGTCTCATATCTTGGAATATGAGAGACTTACATAAAAACCAGGCATATCTTCAGATTGGTCACGAGAAGAAAAACCGTTTGATATGTCACACTCCTTGTCTGGAATATATAGGAAAGCAGAAAATTACATCTCTTGAACCATTCAAGTATGTATTTCATATTTCATATCTAACTGTTCCGCAGATGCGTCTGCATATTAATCTACCCGCGGGTGGAATGTTACTTGTGCCTAGGAAAAGTTATGAGCCAAAATATAAGCTAGGAGAGATTTTGGTTCTAGCTTGGGTCTCCGCCTAGACACCCCTCCCCAAATGAGGCATTGGTCCTTGGCTTCAGAAACACCCCCTGCTGGGGGACGACAAAATAGGCTGTCAGGCCTAAGAGTTGAAGTTGAAGAAATCTCCCTTTTAACATCAGAACCAACTTGGGAGACGGTGCCCTTTTGCTCTGAAACTTGATCTGCTTAACCCAGGACTTCTGGCAAGTACTCTACCTCTCTAAACTTCTTTCTGTTACCTCTTTGCTGTGTTATTGCTCTCTGTATTTGTATATATATTGGTTACATCTTTTTTCTGTAAATATTTTTATTGCACCCGTTTGACCTTTTAGTAATAAATCTTACTTTCTGAAAGTGTTGAACTGTTTCTAAAGCTTTTTAATGCAACTTACGAATTCATGCCACTGAAGAGCGCTACTATGTGTGTTTAACCCTCTGTATAACCTGTCTGCGGTGACAGTGGTGCACAGACGTTTATTTCAACCATCATAGTGTTATTGCTGATATTGCCGAGTTTCCTCTTTCTCTGTACAAAAAGGAGGTGGTGGCAGTGTGAAAGGTTAATAGCGTAATTAACCTGACCCAGTAACAATCGCATTCAGGCTGCCACTACATCGATTTGTGGTCCATTAGCTGGAAAATTGTTGTGCAGGGTGCGGCTGGGCATTGTTACGCACGTGACATCGCGGTTTTAGATTGGCTAGTCCTTCGGTCACAAGTTTGGTGAGAAGGGCTGGGGTCTGACGCGCGATCATCACACACTTGAGTAAAAACAGCACACCTTTACAGTAAAAACACATAGGTCACATTTAACCCCCTGATTGCCCCTCAGTTAACCCCTTCACTGCCCTGTCACCAGTGTCATTAGTACAGCGTACAGATTTTTTTACTGATCACTGTATTAGAGCCATGGGTATATGTGGAATAACTCCCCAAATTACATTCTGCTACTTCTCCTGAGTATGGGGAGACCACACGTGAGAGACTTTTTGGCAGTCTAGCTGCCTACAGGAAATATTCCAATAAGCACCTTCAGGCTTTTAAAGGGCTTTATTTCCTTATCACACTTTCTGACTACCTATCACAGTTTCGAAGGCTCTGAAATGCCAGAATAATACGCCCCCCCAAATGACCCATTTTTGGAAAGTAGACACCGCAAGGAATTTGTTAAGAAGCATGTTGAGTATTTTGCAGATCTCGTTTGTTGCCACAAGTTTTTTCAAAACTTTGTAAGAAAAAAATGATATCTGCAAAATACTCACCATGCCTTTTTTTAAATTCCTGGGGTGTCTACTTTCCAAAAAGGAGTCATTTGAGGGGGTTTGGTGCTGTCTTGGCATTTCAGGGCCTCCGAAACTGTGATAGGCAGTGAGGAAGTGCAACGAGGAAGTTAAGCACCTTCAAGCTTTCAAAGTTGTCATTGGATTTCGGGCTCCTGTATGTGGCTAGGCTCCCAAAAAGTCTCACACAAGTGGTATCCCCATACTCTGGAGAAGTAGCAGAATGTATTTTGGGGTGTAATTCCACGTATACCCATGGCATGTGTAAATAATATATCATTTAAGTGACAACTTTGTGTAAAAAAATAAAAATATATATGTGTATATATATATATATATATATTTTCCAAGAACTTTTGGAAAAAAACAAAAAAATCTTCCATGGACTCAACATACCTCTCAGAAGATAGCTTATGGTGTCTACTTTCTGAAAAGGGGTCATTTGGGGGCGTTTGTTTTGCCCTGGTAAGTAAAAGCCCAGAAAGTAAAAGATGTATAAATTCCAGTATCTATACCATAGTTTGTAGACGCTAAAACTTTTACACAAACCAATCAGTATGGAGTTACTGGGATTTTTGTTTTCTAAAGACATGTTGGCCTAAATTTATGAAAAAATTTCAGTTTTTGAGATTTTTTATGACAGAAATGAGAAAATATCAGGGTTTTTTTTTTTTATTTTCTCTTTTTATTTGTTTATTGCACACAAAATAAAAACCCAGATGTGATCAAATACCACCAAAAGAAAGCTCTATTTGTGTGGGAAAAAAAGGACATAAATTTTTTTTGGGTACAGCGTTTCATGACCGCACAGTTACCAGCTGAAATAGTGCAGCGCCGTAACACAAGAAAAGTCCTGGTCAGTAAGAGGGGTAAATCCTCTGGAGAGCAAGTGGTTAAAAGTGTTTTTTGTTTTCAGAAAACAGTACTTTTAAGTTATTTTTGTACCTGGGTGATTTTTCATATTTAATTGAAAATATTTTCTATTGTTAGTTAATAAATAATGCCAACCAGGTATTTATCCTTGATATCATGAGCCCTTCTATTCTGTCCAGGAATTTAGTTCATTTAGTTTAATAAATCCCTTACTAATTGCACTTATATGAATGAATGTCAGTGTTGGCAAACAGCAAGTTAATCACAATTTAGAGGTTCTATAACAGTGATGGCGAACCCGTGGCACGCGTGCCACAGCCGGCACGCCGAGCCTTATCTGTGGGCACGCCAGGAGAATTCCGTATTTTTCGCTCCATAAGACGCACTTTTTTTCCCCCCAAAAAAGGGGGGAAAATGTCAGTGCGTCTTATGGAGCGAATATAGAGCGGCCGGTTCGGTATTTCCACCGCCGCCGTGTCAGAATACCGGGCTGGCCGCTCAGCTCTGCAGTGGGACCTTACCTGTTCCTCTATCCAGCGGCGCGCTGTCTTCCCGGCTTCTGTAGTGTGCGTGACAGCCGGGTCCCAAGTGCGCATGCGCAAGAAGCAGTGCTCTTTGTGAATGGTAAGGCGGTACCTGGGACACATGACAGATCCCAGAAGCCGCCGGACCAATCACAAAGCGCAGCGCTTCTCGCGCATGCGCACTGGGCATCCGGCTGTGCGACGAGCGCCCACACTACAGAAGCCGAGAAGACAGCGCGCGGCTGGATAAAGGAACAAGTAAGATAAAAAAAAAACTCTGCGGAAGTAAGAGCGGGTACCTGTCAAATTCAGGTACCCGCTCCCCCTCCGTCCCCAAAGGTCAGCAGTCATCTGTACTGTCCGCAGTCTCTGGTCATCCCTGTGCTGTCCGCAGTCTCTGGTCATCCCTGTGCTTTCCGCAGTCTCTGGTCATCTCCTGTACTGTCCGCAGTCTCTGGTCATCTCCTGTACTGTCCGCAGTCTCTGGTCATCCCCTGTACTGTGTCCGCAGTCTCTGGTCATCCCTGTACTGTGTCCGCAGTCTCTGGTCATCTCCTGTACTGTGTCCGCAGTCTCTGGTCATCCCCTGTACTGTGTCCGCAGTCTCTGGTCATCCCTGTACTGTCCGCAGTCTCTGGTCATCCCTGTCCTGTGTCCGCAGTCTCTGGTCATCCCTGTACTGTCCGCAGTCTCTGGTCATCTCCTGTACTGTGTCCGCAGTCTCTGGTCATCTCCTGTATAATTGAAAGCTCTGTTATTGTGTTTTTCTTTTAAGACAAAAGCTGTTAATTAGTTTGCACTACTGTACGAGTTGTTTTTTCTAAACCAAAAGCTCGATATTCAGGTTTCATTGCAGTGTTGGCACTTTGAAAGAAATAAGTTGGTTTTGGGTTGCAGTTTGGGCACTCGGGCTCAAAAAGGTTCGCCATCACTGTTCTATAACAACATTGTTTTAGATTTTACATTTCAACCTGTTGAGAGTATTGAAGAAGGTTCAGAATTTTAGTTAAATGGCTCCCTCTAGTGACTAGCTTAAAATAATAAATGTCAGTAATGTATTTGTTTTCTTTTGAGTATTCATTTCTTGTTCAAACATTTTATTAACAATAAATCATAATGTTACAAACGTTACAAACAGGGAGACTTTGTTAGTGTACATTGGACATTGAGGTGGCAGTAGGACATAGAAAAAATGAATGAGGATCACGTTACAAATGTCTATATAGTTCTAGCGGAAACAGGTATATAAAAGTCGACTACAGATAACATCATTGTCCCTGCCAATCAGAGTATTGTCTCCCAGGTGCAAAAAAGAAATAGGGCGAAGTTTGGAGGGGGGGCAGACGGGGGTGGAAAATAGGGGAGGGAAAGAGGAACAGCAACAGTGACTCCATGAGCATTCAGCAAGTTTGCAGCAGACCTCAGGTGCTGCCTACGAAGGACTACTGACAGTATCCTTGGCACACAGTATACCAATCAAGGGAGAAGGAGTGATTCATCGAAGTTAGGCGGGAGGAAATGCTCTACCCAGGGGCTCCATATGCGTAAAAATTTAGGATTCTTGTCTAGAATTGTGGCTTCCACCTTTGCATGTATCATGGCTTGTGTTATTCTGGTTTTGACGGCCGCAACACTTAGGGTGGGGGATTTCCAGGATTTCGCTATAACTTGTTTAGCTGCCGTCGTAACTTGCATAAGGAGCTTGAATTGTGAATTGGAAACTCCAGGGGGGCACCGATTGAGTAGGGCTGTCGTTGGGTCGGGTCGTAGAGTGATAGTGCTAAGTGTAGATATCATGGTGAAAATTTCATCCCAAAATACTTGGGCTACTGGGCAGTTCCACCACATATGGTAGTGTGTTCCTAGGTCTGTGCAGCCTCTAAAACAGTTGGGAGAGTAATTAGGGGTGAATTTTGCGATTCTCGCTGGGACCAGGTACCAGCGGGTTAAAACTTTATAATTTGTTTCCAGTGCTACAATGTTCTGTGATGAAGATTTTGTGTTGGCCCAAATGCGATCCCAATCAGATAGGTCAAGTTTCTTGCCTAAATCCACTTCCCACTTATGGGTATACAGAGGGGGGGACGTGGTGATCGAAGTTGTGAAGAGTGAATATAAGCAAGAGATAAGCCCACGTCTGTGAGGGTCTTTGTAGCATGCTCGTTCGAAGAGAGACATGGCCTCTGGCTGATTAGTTGTTGTAGCGTAGGGGGCGTAAAAGTGTTGTAGCTGCAAGTATCTGAATATCTCGGAAGCTGGGAGGCTATGTGTTTCCCGCAGCGAGGCAAAGGATTTAAACTTATTCCTCTGTAGGAAATGATGTGTGCGGAGCAAATTAGCAGAGGACCAGGCTTTGAATAAAAGGGGTGTCTGCCAGGCCGGGGGAAAAGCTGGGTTTCACAGGAACGAAAGCAGGGGATTATGTAGTGATTGAAGGGGATATCGGGTTTTCAGCTTGTCCCACATGGATAAAAAATGAGAAGTGACGGGATTGGTTATAGAGCGGCGGTCTATTGGCCTCAACCAGAGTAAGTTAGCCGTAGATAAGGGGTCACATTCTATCGACTCTAGTGCCACCCATTGTGGGATTTCAAAGGTTGCATGATATTTAGGTAATTGGGCTAAATGCGCTGCTTGATAGTATTTGCTGATGTCGGGTAAGCCTAGACCACCATTGAGCTTAGAACGGTATAGGATGGAGCGAGGTATACGAGGACGAATTTTGCCCCATACATAGGAAAAAATGCGACACTGCAGTGTGCGGATGTAGTGAGGGGGGACTGGGACTGGGAGGACTCTAAATAGATATAGGATTTTTGGGAGGATTGACATTTTGATAACTGCTATTCTGCCTAGCCATGCGAGGGGTAGGGAAGACCATTTGGTCAAAAGGGCCGAAAGATGGTTTAGCATCGGAAGATAGTTAGCTGCATAAAGGTCTGATAACTTAGCGGTCAGTTTGATTCCCAAAAAAGGGATATGACACTGTGACCAAGGAAATGGTAAAATCCGCTTTAGATGCGTCAACTCTACCGGGGGGAGAGAGATGTTGAGTGCTGTTGATTTATGGGGGTTTATTATTAGCCCAGACAGCGAGCCAAATGCCTCGAGAAGCCGGAGTAGGGATGGAGAGGAGGTCAGTGGAGATGTAAGAAAGAGCAAGACGTCATCCGCGAAAAGACATAGTTTATGATGCATGCCTCCTATCTCCAGACCCCTGATATCCGGATTAGCTCTGATTAAGAGGGCGAGAGGCTCTATAGCCAGGGCAAAGAGCAAAGGGGACAGAGGGCAGCCCTGTCTCGTGCCCCTGGAGATTGGGAACTGAGCTGACCTATGCCCCAGATACCTAATTCTGGCCGAAGGCT
Organism: Staurois parvus; assembly: GCF_062004578.1. Taxonomy (NCBI): domain Eukaryota; kingdom Metazoa; phylum Chordata; class Amphibia; order Anura; family Ranidae; genus Staurois; species Staurois parvus. The sequence continues at coordinate 522,139 of NW_028318176.1, read as the reverse complement.
CTCGATACAGCGAGAAGACCCAGGTTAAAAAATGTGGGCCGAAACCCCAACGATGCAATATATATCTGAGGTAAGGCCATGAGACTGTATCGAACGCTTTCCTGATATCCAGGGACAGGAAGCAGGCTGGGATATTACGGGACCTGGCTAAGTTAGCCAATAGAGATGCACTCCTAATATTATCCCCCGCTTGCCTAGTTGGGATAAAGCCCACTTGGTCGTTATGTATTAGAGAGCCAATACACAGGTTAAGGCGGGAAGAGAGGATCTTGGCTAACAGTTTGATGTCAATGTTGAGGAGAGAGATTGGCCTATAATTGGACCACTGCGTGTCATCAGAATTCGGCTTTGGGATCATTGATATGTTCGCTTGTACTGTTTCATGGTTGAAGGTTTGGCCAGACAGTAAGGCATTAAAAGCATTAGTGAGGATAGGTGTAAGGAGATGGGCAAATTTTTTATAATAAGTGGCTGAGAAGCCATCTGGTCCTGGGCGTTTACGTAGTTTTAGATTTTTAATGGCGTCTAAGGTTTCGGCTGGGGAGATGGGTCGCTCAAGTGCCACTAATTGGCACTCCGAAAGTTTCGGGAAGGAAATGGAAGTTAAAAGGGCCTCTGCTTGTGCGGGGTCAAAAGGTGTGGAAGAGGAGTAAAGCTGTGCCAGGTGTTTTTGGAAAATCTGTAGAATGAGTTCTGGGTTGCTAGTGTGGTTGCCAGAAGAGGTGCGTAGCCGGATAGGTTTAGTAAGCTGGTCAAGCCTGCGGAGTGAGAGGGCCAGGAATGTATTGGGTTTATTTGCCCTAGTGTAATATTTGTGCCTAGATCTGCGGAGTGAGAGTTCCGCTTGATCTGTGAGAATGAGATCTAGAGCCAATCTAGATCGCTCCAGGGCCTCACGGTTGGCAGGCGTGGGAGCCGCCTGGAAAGCTTGATGGGAGCAATCGTAGGCCTGTTCCAGGGAGAGACGTTGTCGCCGTTTGGTTTTATTTAAGAAGGATGCTTTGCTAATGCAAAACCCTCGCAATACCGGTTTATGTGCTTCCCATAACAGGAGAGGAGAAATATCAGGCGATTGGTTAAGAGAAAAATAGTCTTTAAGGGCTGCTTCAATTTCTAGACAGTGAGCTGGGTTTGCAAGCAAGTTATCATTGATGATCCAGGAGGGTTCAGCAGGGGATGGGGCTAGCGAGGTCATGGCCGTGAGTACGGCGCAATGGTCAGACCAGGGGATTGGAATTATTTCAGAAGTTAGGAGCCGGGAGGTAGAGGCGGTGGTAATAAAAATATGATCTATCCTGGAGAAAGACTGGTGGGGATGAGAATAAAAGGTGTATTGGCGTTTAGCCGGGTTGAGTTCTTGCCATGTATCTATCAAAGAGAAACTGTGTAGTATGGCTTGGAAGGTTTGTTCAGAGGCAGGGATAGGAGATGGTTGAGGGGATTTGTCGAGAAAGGGATATATTACACTGTTAGAATCTCCGCTAACAATTAAAGTTCCGCGTTTATGGTGGTCTATAATCGAGAGTATGTGGGAAAGGAATGGTGAAGGGTCTTGGTTTGGGGCATAATACGCAACAATGGTGACATCTACGTCCAGGAGTTGCCCTACTAACAGGAGGTAACGACCCTCCGGATCTTTGATTTCGGTACGTAGAGTGAAAGGTGTTGTGCGATGAAAGGCAATCAATACCCCCCTACGTTTGGTGGAGGCAGAGGCTATATAGACCTGAGGAAATCGGGGGCCAAAAAACTTAGGAGTAGAGTTGGGAGTGAAGTGTGTTTCCTGTAGACAGACCACGTGTGCTTTGAGTGTAGCAAAGGTTCGGAAGGCCTTATTACGCTTCTGTGGAATATTGAGTCCCTGTACATTCAGGGTAAGGATATTTAACGAGCCCATGGGAAAAGTGCATAGTGGTTAGAGTAGCATGTCACTACCTCCGGGGGTGGAGCATGATGGTTACTGTGGGAGATGAGAACGCTGCGGAGTGTGTTGTGCAGAGTCATGGAGTCACGTTGGAGAAGGGGAGGAGGGGTACGGTATGTGAGAGGCAACAGGGGAAAAAAGGGTGTAAGAGGCCATTTAAGGCCTAGAGGGTGGGTTCCCAAGGACACCCCGAGTCAGGGCGGGCTAGGGAACAATAGTAGCCCAAGTGCTATTAAATAACCAATAACACAGGGGCTAGGTTGGAGTGTGCAGGTACACGGACCGTAAGGATGACAGCAACGAGATTGATAAATGATGGCGAGGTCCCGGTAGAACAAGTGCATAAAATAAAAACATATTAAAGAAAATCATGGTATCCTAGGTTCAGACGGCAGTAGCTGTACTAGTGAGATATCACAGGGGAAGGGTTGTGGCATCACATGCCGTCGAAGCCCAGGCTCCCAAATATAAACTAAGCTAGAATGAAGCCCGGGGGGGGGGGGGGATGTGGAACAATTCCCAGGTAGAGGGAGAAAGAATATCAACGGTGGTAACCACAACGACAGTCAAGAGGGTACACCTTTAGGTGTATGTAGCCAAAAGAAAAAATGAGGGAAAAAGAAGAATAGTCGTGGGATATAGTTCAGTCCATGGTATCTTGTGAAGATAGACCCGGAGACAAAAAACTTCCTCGTTTGTGGAGGTTGAGTGGGCCTTCAGTAGCCCGCGCGGGGAGGGATTTCCGCGGTGAGCAGGATGCAGACCTCCGCTTGGCACTCTCCGAAGGCATTGCTGGGGAATGTAGTTGCAGGATCCGCAAGGTGTCTAGGAGATCTTCTGGAGTCTTGCAGGTGTAATCTCGGGACTGGTATCGGAACCGCACTGCGAAGGGGAAGCTCCACCTATACTGAATAGCGTGTTGTTGGAGCACTAGTAGGTGAGGTTTCATAGCCCTGCGCTTGGAGATAGTTGTGGGGCATAGATCTTGGAATAATTGGTAGGTATGTCCCTGGAACTGTAGAGATTCTGCGTTACGGGCAGCTTGTAGGAGTTGCTCTTTGGTGCGGAAGAAGTGGAGCTTGGCTATAATGTCGCGTGGAGGACCATCTGTGCGTCGTGACGCTAATGCTCTGTGGACTCTATCCAATTCTAATCTCTCGATTGGGATAGCTGGGGCAAGCTCTTGGAACAGAGCTGTAGCCGTTGATTGGACATCGATGATCGTTTCCGGAAGGCCACGGGTACGCAGGTTTGAGCGCCGTGCCCGGTTTTCAAAGTCCTCCAGTCTAGTCAATAATGTAGCGATTTCGTCACGCAGGAGATCCAGGTCATCCGCATGTGTCTGAAGCGAGGCGTCAAGACCATCTACCCTCTGTTCTAGGTCCGCGGTGCGCTGTCCTAGTTCACGGATTTCCCTAGATAGCGTGGCAGTGATGTGGTCTGAGGTTTGCTTCAAAGCTTTGTGCAGCATTTTTTCAAAGCGTGACAACAGGTCAGGGTATGTAAGGTCAGGCGTCAGGGCTTGTGCAGGGACATCAGTTTCAATGTCAGACTCACCCTCAGACGTGCAGGGATGGCTGGGCTGCGGATCCTGCAGGGCTGCATATGCCCCTGCTGCTTGTTTGCTTCCACGTGTTGGGGCGGTGGCCATCTTTGTGGAGGCCTTTGCCAGGGCCTCCTTGATTGTTTTGGTGGAAGGGGGGACCTGGTGCCGAGGCGCCCCCTTAACCATTGTGTAGTTTGTGGGGGGGGGGCTGTTATAGTGATTTCAGCCACCCTGTTCTCCCTCTCCTATGCCTGGGCGCAGTGTAGGCAGCGGTGGGCGGGCCTGTGTGCGGCTCACCACGGGGACACGAGTCCCCTGTCAGAGATCTCCGCTCTGCAGCAGGTGATCCGCCGCGAACCAGGGCGGATCAGACCCTGGATGGATTGCCTCGGGGATCGGGTCCCCCCCAGGATATATTGCGGGCCGGGACCCGCTGCTCAAAAGGCGCTGTCACCCGACGGGGAGACGGAGCCTTATCGGGACATGTCCGTCCCGCCGGCCGCGCATGCGCACTCCTGTGTATTCATTTCTTATGCAGAAAATCAACCTAAACACACCTATTCCCAGCTGCAGGTTTTGATTTTTAACCTCTTGATCTTCGAAGGATCTTACCCCCTTCATGACCAGGCCATTTTTTGCTATTCGGCACTTACTGACAATTGCGTGGTCATGCAATACTGTACACAAATGATATTTATATCATTTTTTTTAGATTAATAGAGCTCTTTTGGGGGAATTTGATCACCACTGGGTTTTTTTTATTTTCTATTATATAATGAAAAAAAGACCAAAAATTTTTAAAATAAAACAATATTTTTTACTTTTGCTGTAAAACATATCCAATATAAAAAAAAATACAATTTCTTCATAAATGTCAATTTCAAAAAGTGCAGCGCAACTGCTAATATGTGTACCATTAAATAAATATGTGCAACATTATATAACCTGATAAATATGTGTGACGTCCAACACAACCTGTATATATAACAATAAATGCATATAAACACATGTAAATCAAAATGGCAAATAAATACCACCAATCTCTTGTGCAATTCCCCTTATTTGTCAAGAACAGTATTTTGGAACTCATATTGCTATATGAACCTCATATGTGCTGAAAAAGCATATTTAAATGCATGCACATAAAAATATTGTAATAACTTTGTGAGTAGTACTGTTTAGACCTTGAAGAAGGGGACATTCCCCAAAAGCTTGTCCTCAAAATTGTATGTTAGTGCAAATAAAAAATGTATCACGGACAGTACTCAATTGTTTCTGTAAACATATGTGAAATTCATTACAGTTCCATAACTTTCTTGTGCAATTTCCTTTCTTTAAAGAAAATCATGCTTGATGGCATGCATATATCATGCATTCTTCATATAAACCTTCTAATGTGCTCCACCACAATGAACCAACACCACTCAAGGCTGCTGCTTACCTCAAGGTTTGACCCACACAAAAAGTAAGGTCAAATCACACTTTCCCAACACTCTGCGTACAGTACATGGTATTCTTTCTCCAATCAACTTATAACAGGTAAGTGTCATGTTAAGACCGCTGGACTGCAAACAGATCAATGCAAAATATAAAGCAAAAAGAATCTCATGGTGCAGAATTAGAACAACTAATTTGCTTTTATTAAAAAGATTAAGAACACTCACAAAAGTAGTGCACTTGTAACACCCAGTGTTACAATTCTCTTGTTTGAAATCGTGATGCGTGATGACGTCACGTGACATCGCATGTTCATGCGTTTACATTCACTTTTTCAGTACACACGAAGTTCATCTAGGGATTTGACTTCCAAAGTACTGTTCTTGACAAATAAGGGAAATTGCACAAGAGATTGGTGGTATTTATTATAAGTTTATTGCCATTTTGATTTACATGCCTTTATATCCATTTATCATATAAACAGGTTGTGTTGGATGTCACACATATCTATCAGGTTATATGATTTGCGCATTTTTATTTACTGTTACACATATTACCAGTTGCGCTTCACTTTTTTATACTGCTTTCTATTGCTGTTTGAACACATAACAGTGATTAGCTGCAACACATAATATTTATTTTTGGTTTTTTCACATATTTAGGTTAGCACAGAGGTTCCTTTTTGTCTTCATAAATTTAGGCCAAATGTATTCTGCTACATGTCTTTGGCAAAAATATCCTTATAAGTGTATAGTAATTGGTTTGCGTTTAGTAATAGCGGCGATCAGCGACTTATATCGGGATTGTGATGAGAACGACATGAGTGCGACAGGCAATCTGACACTAACTGACACTGAGGGAGATTTACTAAATCTGGAGCACTCAGAATCTGGTGCAGCTGTGCATGGTATCAATCCGCTTCTAACTTCAGCTTGTTCAGTTAAGCTTCAGCAATAAAACCTGAAAGCTGATTGGTTTCTATGCAGAGCTGGACCAGATTTTGCACTCTCCAGGATTAGTAAATAACTCCCCGCCTCCCTGAGTGGGAACTGACTGACTCTGACATCACCAATGACACTAATACAGTGATCAGTGCTAAAAATATGCACGGTCACTGTACTAATGACACTGGGTAGAAAGGGGTTAACATCTGGGGCAATCAAAAGGTTAACTGTGTGCCTGGCAAGTATTCATGAATTTACTGTGTGCTGATTTTACTAAGGGATGTCATGGTTTTTATTCCCTGCTTTGCAGGGAGACAAAAAAACAGCACATCCCCACTGTCAGTAGAGAGATCTGTGTTGTTAACCAACACAGCTCTCTCTCCTCATCATCTGATCGGCAGGTCCCTGCCACGAATCATTGGCCAAGACCTGCTGATCTGCAAGTGCTGGAGCCAGTGACAGCACAGCTAGGTTGGTGGGCATGTGCACTCCCTACTCAGAAATAAACAATCCCGTGTGTATATATACGCGATTTTGCGTAGCTGGACCCACTGTAGCAGTAAAACTACAGTGTGTGGTCATCAAGCGGTTAATATCTGCCTGTAAGGACACATTTCTGTATGCACAGTTACTTAATAGAATCTGATGAAGAAGCCGATGAGAAACAAGACAGTGAAAAGCTTTTGGTGTAAGAGCATCAAGGTAAACTATTGTAATCTTTATTTCCTGATAACATTGGTAGCGCCTACTAAACCATCTAAATGACATTTGATAAAACTAGCTTAACCTGCATCATCCAAGTAAATTTCTCACACACTTTACCAGTTAAAGCTACAGTAAGAAAATGAACATGCATACACAGTAATCTCTCTTACTGATTTCTGCATAGAGTGTGTCTCATTGCCCCATTAAGAGGCCCAGATATTGCAGTGGACCAGAGCTTTGACATGGAGCTTAGCGTTGCTGACATTTATAGTCTCCTGGGGCACCCAGGAACACAATATTTGAACAACTTCCCCAGGAATGGCCAGAACTTCTAGGCAAAAACAGTAGTGCAAAATAACAATACAATACACACATGGCATTGACTTGCAATGGCATAATACATCCTAGATTGGATCTAGAGTAGTAAAACAATAAAGTTGAGGATCCCTAAAAACGTATATATTTTAGTCTTAATGGGGTTTTAGGTTCTCAAGAAGGAGCTGAAAACAGGAGTGAAAGATGTGGTGAAATTAGGAAACTGGAACGCTCCTGTTGTCTGCCAACCATAAGGTCTGTTGGTCACGGCATTTGGAAGCTGTGTGGTGGGTTTTAGCATATGAGAATTCCAGCAGGAGATGGTCGTTGAGAATATGAATAACATCTTGTAGATTAGGCGGTTGTGTGGTTTTCCAGCATCACGTAACAGCTAGTCTGGCAGCAATGAGGGTACAGCTAGAAATGACTGTAAATGATGAGGCAAGGCCTGGATGCCTAGAGAGTCATCCGTGTACGAGTTACTGAAATGAGAAAAGGACTGATTCTTACCCAGAACCTGGTGATAATAGGGCAGGACCACCATGTGAGGAGTAGAGTTCCTGGGTGAATACAATTGAGCCAGCATTTCACCAAATGGTCTGGGAATATGGAGGTGAACTTGTAGGGAGTAGGGAATTGGCGTTCTTTCACACAGAGCTGCTTCGCTCCATTCAACACAGGATCTGTGAACAGATCCTCTACTGAATCAGAGTCGAATGGAACAGATATCAGTTTTGTGACATCAGTGGTGTTGATTTTTTTGTTTTCTTTTGTCCACATTTTGACCGTGGGCTGTGGCAAACCCGTGATGGCGGATTTCTGTCCGTTTACATCAGGCTACCTTTGATCCCTCAAGTTTAGGTCCAGAAAAAAGAGAAAAGAACACAGCCCTTTTCCATTTTTTTTCTATACTCTACCTATGGCATAGTCCAGTATTTCACTCCGTTGCCCTTCCTTGATGTGACTCATAGTAAACAGTACACTGTTTACTGAAGTCCAACCAGTTCAAGACACACTTGGCACCTTTTATTGAATAAACTAAAGTTAGCTGAGAAATAAGAAAATCTGATCTTTGATATATTGTTTGGTGTGTTATGTAAAACATGTATGAATTAAGTTCTCTTTCTTTTGTCTCAGGGATATGTTTTAATGGCATGAATGAAATCGAGACAACTGCAATGAATCCTCATCAGCCCATCTAGCAGATGGAAAAATGAGATATAGTCATCCAGCTGATAACACATCACAGATGCTGCTGTTCTGAAAGGCAAAATGGCTAATGTGGCCACCTTTAACACTGAAGTAGGCATGGGCTGCAATTAGCCATCTTCATCAAAGACAACTCTGCTGCATACTTTGACTATTGGCGGTGTAATGACTCTAGCCGCTTTGTGCTCTCACTGTTCTCTAGAAGGAAATAGTTCAGTGGAACGGAAGATCAAATTCTCTGCTGGTATCTACTGTCTGATATTCCTTTGCTTTTGTGTTTATTATAATGCTGGCTCCCATGCCGCCCTAAAAACAGATTGTTTTGTGACAGGCAGCTATGGAATGGTGATTTTTATACAACTTTGTCTACATGTTTACTGCTTGTGAGCTCAGTTGAAATTGGCATAATGTAAATATTTGGTCACTATAGTGTCTGCTGCGCTTGGCAGTTATTATCACTTGTGGTTTGCAGTGTCCACAAGGGCTTTCCCACTAACCAAGATTCAAGACTGGCTTGCATCACAATTTCTCTTTTAGTAAACGTCCATTTATGTAGCTGCTGTATTTATCCCTGCCGACCTCCCAGCCTCCCCAGGGCCCTCCTCACCAGCCCTGGGTCCATCCCTGACCACCAGGAACCAGCTTAGACCCACTGAACGCTGCTCCGCCACCCAGCTGCTCCGCCACCCAGCTGCTCCGCAACCCAGCCCGCTGGCCTGCCTGTCTCCCTTAAGCCCTCCCCATCGGCTCTGGGCCCACCTCAGGCCACCCTGCACCCAGCTACCGGCACCCAGCTACCACCTCTGAACACCCTGCACCCAGATACTGGCACCCAGCTACCACCCATGGACACCCTGCACCCAGATGCCGGGCACCCAGCTACCACTTCTGGACACCCAGCTGCCGGGCACCCAGCTACCTGCACCCGGCACCTAGGGGCTGCTTCAGACCACCCAGCACCCTGCAGCACTCGTCACCCAGCCTCGGACCAGGGACCTCTCCAGGCCACCCAGCGAATCGAGACGTCACCGGACCTCCGCCACCCGCACCGAGAGGGTAAGCCTCCACTACGAGTTGCCTCCCTGCTCCCCTCCGGGTACCACGCGGCCGGGCACCTACCACCACACAGCCCTGAGCCCTATCCAATCCGGCGGAGTCAAGCCTGCCACGCGACCTTCAGCACCCACTGACACCAGGCCCTACTGCTCTTAGATGTTGGGCCCCTAGCACCCTCAGTCGCTGACCCGCAACATCCGCATGCACTGGCTCACTTCGCCCACGGACGCCGAGCCCTACTGCACCTACCAACGCCTAGCCCACTCCACCTCCAGACGTCGGTCCACACCACCTCCTGACGACGACCCTTCAACACCTCCTGACGCTGTGCCTTTCAGCACCTTCAACGCCTCCCGACGCCGAGCCCTCAGTACCTGACGCCTGGCCTCAACATCTCCAGTCACCGAGCCGCCAGCATCACCAGACGCCGTGCCTACCAACACCCCCAGACATCGCACCCTACGACCCCTGCGCTCGCCGAACCACCGGACCCACCGAAGACGTGCCGCATCACCCACGGACGCCAGAATACTACACCCACAGACTGCAGCCAGCCAGCTGCTGCCCTCCACTCTCACTCCCCCCCTACAGAAGGACTCAAATGGAATCCTCCACGGTGATACAGACTCTCCACATCACCTTGCCCTGACCTGTATCCTTTCACCGACCCGACCAGCACTCCACTCACCCCAACATGCCACCTGCACTCCTCCTCGTTTTTCTCTCCTCCATCCCAAAACTCGCCTCCCTCTACCCGCCTACCCCCCTAAAACAGCTCTACATTGCCCCTTCACTTCTCCCCTCTCCCCACTATGGCACTCACCACCGCCTCCAGCTACGCCACTCCCCCGTCGACCCACGTGCCAACACTATCAGACCCACACGCTCCGGCACTTCCCATTCCCATGCCACCTTCCTCACCCTTCTCCTTCCTGCTGGGGACATCTCCCTGAACCCTGGCCCCTCACCACCTCACCCCTCCTCTAGGGGCCCCCCTGCTCCCGCCAGCCGCCGCAACCCCCTCAACCTCATACTTGTGCCCCTCCTCCCCGAATCCATCCTCCCTCTCTTGGTTGCACTCCTTAATGCCCGCTCGGTCTGCAACAAGCTTACCGCCATCCATGACCTCTGTATCTCCCACTCCCTCAACCTCCTAGCCATCACGGAAACCTGGGTACAGGCCACTGACTCTACCTCCCCTGCGGCACTCTCCTATGGAGGTCTCGTCTGGTCCCATTCACCTAGACTGAGCGGTCACAGAGGTGGTGGTGTCGGCTTGCTCCTATCACCGCTGAGCACCTTCCAGGTCCTCCCTAACCCCCCCTCCCTAACCTTCTCCTCCTTCGAGGCTCACTGCATCCGGCTCTTCACCCCCACCCCCCTAAGGATCGCAGTGATCTACAGGCCTCCCGGATCCATACCCCGCTTCCTGGATGACTTCGCCGCCTGGCTTCCCTTTTTCCTCTCCTCTGAGCTACCGACCATCATCCTTGGGGACTTTAATATCCCCATCAACGACAACAACCCGGCTACTTCGCAACTCCTCCACCTAACCTCCTCCTTTGCGCTCACACAGTACACTCAATTCTCCACCCACATCAATGGGAACACTCTGGACCTCGTCTTCTCCCACCTCTGTACCCTCAACCATTTCACTAACACCCCCTTCCCTCTCTCCGATCACCACCTCCTCACGTTCTCCATCTCCCCTTCCCCTAATTCCCCCCCCCCCCAGAGCGCCAAACCATCACCAGCCGCAACCTCCGCAACCTGAACCCGGCCCCCCTCCACTCGGCTGCCGACCGCCTACACGACAGCATCCTTCCACTGTCATGTCCTGACCTAGCCACCACCACGTACAACGACTCACTATCAGCTACCCTAGACTCTCTGGCACCCCTAACCACACGCAACATTAAACCTAGACCACTCCAACCATAGCAGAACGACCATACTAAATGCCTCAAACGTCGCAGTCGCGCACTGGAGAGACTATGGCGCAAAGCCAGGTCCCCTCGGGCGTTCTCCCTCTACAAATCTGCCTTCCTCACTTACACCTCCTCCCTCCACGCCACCAAGCAGGCCTACTTCGTAAACCTGATCAACACCCTCTCCACCTGCCCTCGCCGACTCTTCTCCACCTTCAACTCCCTACTCTCTCCCCCCCCCCCCCTCCTCCACTTCGTACCTCGCTTACCGCCCACGAGATTGCCACTCATTTCCACAACAAGATTGACGCAATCCGTAAGGACATAGCCAACTCGCAGTCTACCTCCCCACCTAGCCTCCCCCTCATCTCTTCCCTCCTCTGACCTCGCAACCGCACTGCCCCCCACCACACCCAAGGCCCCGCTTACGGTAACCCCCCCAGCACTGCACTCCTTCAGCCCTGCTATCACTGAGGAAGTCACCAGGGTATTCTCAGAAGCCCGCCTCACTACCTGCCCCCTGGACCCTATCCCCTCTCAACTCCTCCGGTCACCCCCCTCTTCCCTCATCTGCTCCCTCACCCACATCTTCAATCTCTCCCTCTCTACCGGCGTATTCCCCTCCCCCCTAAAGCATGCGCACATCACCCCCATACTCAAAAAGCCCTCCCTGGACCCCACTGACCCAAACAACCTCAGACCCATCTCCCTGCTGCCACTCACTTCCAAGCTCCTTGAGCGCTTAGTCTACGACCGCCTAAGCGCCCACCTAACTGAAAACAATCTCCTTGATCCACTACAGTCCGGCTTCCGTCCCCTACACTCCACTGAAACCGCCCTCCTCAAAATCACCAATGACCTACTTACCGCCAAAGCCAAAGGCAACTACTCTGTCCTCCTTCTCCTGGACCTCTCCGCGGCCTTCGACACAGTTGACCACCCCCTACTCCTTAATAAACTACTCTCCCTTGGCATCAGAGACACCGCTCTCTCCTGGTTCTCCTCTTACCTATCCCGACGCTCATTCAGCGTTTCCTACAACGGTGCCACCTCCCCTTGCCTCCCCCTCTCTGTTGGGGTCCCCCAGGGCTCCGTCCTTGGACCCCTTCTCTTCTCCATCTACACCTCCTCCCTTGGCAAACTCATACACTCCCACGGCTTCAACTACCACCTCTACACCGATGACACTCAAATTTACCTCTCCACCCCTCACCTCACCCCCACATTCTCCGCCCGCATCACTCACCTCCTAAACGACATCTCAGCCTGGATGTTGCTCCATTTCCTCAAGCTTAACCTCTCCAAAACCGAGTTTCTCGTCTTTCCCCCTGCCTGCGCCCCTCATCCTATCCATCACTACCAACAACACCACCATCAATCCCGCCCCGCAAGCCAAAGTCCTTGGCGTCATTCTGGACTCAAACCTTTCCTTCCAACCTCATGTCAAATCACTTACAAACACATGCAGGCTCCACCTTCGCAACATCACCAAGATAAGTACCTTCCTTACCCCAGACACCACTAAGCTACTCGTTCACTCCCTGATTATCTCACGCCTTGACTACTGCAACTCCCTCCTCACCAGCCTACCCCAGTGCAGGCTCTCCCCGCTTCAGACCATCCTGAACTCAGCGGCTAGACTCATCCACCTCACCAACCGCTCCACCTCTGCCACCCCCCTCTGCCTATCCCTATTGCCCAACGCATCAAATTCAAACTACTCATTCTGACCTACAAAGCCATTCACAACACTGCCCCTAACTACCTCACCAACCTGATTCCCAGGTACCACCCTACCCGTACCCTTCGCTCTTCACAGGACCTCCTTCTATCTTGCTCCCTGGTCTCCTCCTCCCACGCACGACTGCAAGACTTCTCCAGGTCCTCCCCCATCCTCTGGAACTCACTACCCCAATCCATCAGACTGTCACCTTCCCTCCTCACCTTCAGGCGCTCCCTGAAAACCCACCTCTTCAGGGAAGCCTACCCCACCCTCACCTAACAGCCATTCTCCTTCATTCCTCCTACCACTCCATCCCCCACAGCCATTTCCTCCTGTAACACTATCCCCTCCCTTCTAGATTGTAAGCTCGAAAGAGTAGGGCCCTCTAACCCCTCGTGTGCTGTTTGTAGTTGCTGTACTGTTTCATGTATTGTCCCCCCCCCTCTGTTGTACAGCGCTGAGCAAACCCTTTGGCGCTATATTACTCGATGTAATAATAATAATAATAATACATTTCTTTATGTATTCTCTCAAACCTATTTAAAATATTCTAAGTTCATGTGATTTTTTTTCAGAACTAATTTTATTTATTGAATTCATGCTTAAACACACTACCAAGGACTGTTCAAGCATGGTTTACTCTGATTTCTATCCCTGGCCATACACAATTTCTCCTGGAGGTGTAAACTGTTTAAACTGCAATAATTAGGCAGGTTAGGGAGTATAGAGCCAACTGACACAACGTAGAAGTCCTATAGCTCTTTTACTGTCCTGGAAAACATTGAGGAATACACATTCAGTTTTTTATTTCTTTTTCTATGAGAAAGAGAAATTACACTTTCTCTGTGTTTCTGCCAGATGTAAGGTTGCATTTAGAGAGTAAAGGTGGTGGTGTCACGTGTCCTGGATACTGCTTTGGGATCAGACTCAGATGGCTGCTCACTCTTAGGACTTCTTGTTCCTTTGCATCAGCAATATTTGCCAATGAGCAGTGAGAGTCTGTTGGGGGGACCCACTACTTACACTGTGCAGAGCCTATCACCCCAAATGGCTGCAGAGCATCAACCCTTCCCCACCAAACGCTCAGCAAATGCGTTCTTAGGTGGATACAGGAAGTACTCTGATATCAGGCCTGGGCTCCATAATGGGGGGCCCAGCAGGGGCTGCCATTGGTCTGATGGGAACCTGTTAGGTAGGCTTTACAGGGTCCCATGGTTTCCAGCGGTGGCCCTCACTGGATCATTGAGAGCAATGCTGGTGGGGAGGTGGGTACTGAATTGCCAGGACTATTGGTAAGTCAGCACTGCGTGAGAATGTAGCAGCTAATGTGACTGTATTGACAACCAGTGTTGCTTGAGTTAGACTAAGCTAAATCATGCCAATGTGTGCGAAAAAAAAAAAGAAGTGTGACAAAGGCTCAGTTTTTCTCATGCAGTGTCAGTACAGTCACATTAGCTGCTACATTCTCACACCGAGCTGGCATTTTAGCCAAAATGAACAGTACAAACCTTTTCCTTTTATCTGATGTTTAAGTTGCCTGTTTTCAGTAGTTCTATGCAGGTTGTGTAGTGCTGGCTCCTAGGTTTTCAAAGCTGGCTTATAGTTCTGGGTGAGATGTGTCCATGCCTGCTTTAATGTAACCTTGTCAACTCAAAGTTCTAGACATCTTCAGGTGCCTATGCTTACCCTGATTGTTGCGGCTCAGATCTGCCCTGAATTTTTAACCTATTCCCCATTCTATGAATGTATATGTAAGATACACAATTGCACACAATGCACCCACAAGGCGTTTCCAGAACCGAAAGCAACATTTATCGCATTGTTCCATGTGTTTTTTTTGTTTTGGAAGGTTAGAACTTCTTAGTAGCCAATAATCATTAGTGTCTGGAAAAATATTTAGTAGAAAACTCCTTATATGCCAAGTCTGGAAGCCCTGTCTTAGGTCTGTAGTTAGCTATATTATCCTCGTTACATTTTATGTAATAGGTGCAGCAAAAGCCTGGAACCGGGGATAGAAACTGGGGCGCTTATAATTCTGCCTGGTAAAACAAGTGTTATAGGTAGACTAACTATTTAAATGTGCCAATTACATCTACACCATATACTAGAGCTGTTTGGTGAATATGCGTGCTAAAGCATATAAATGAAGTTGTGCAGTTTTTTGTAGTTTGCAAAATGCCATGCAATCAAAATTACACAATACGTTTTGGTATGGCTTGCTGCACCTCCTTGTACATTTTTGTGTGTATTCCAGGATTCATATATGTCCTACTATATACAGTGTCCTTTTTAGTTTTGGAAGTTCCTCTTAATGCTCTGAAAATGTAGATCCTTAAGACAACACATAAAATAGTTCCTATTTAAGATGTATTTTTATTCTTCAATGGCTTAATTCTGTATAAACAGTTATATACAGTCAGGTCCATAAATATTGGGACATCGACACAATTCTAACATTTTCGGCTCTATACACCACCACAATGGATTTGAAATGAAATAAACAAAATGTGCTTTAACTGCAGACTGTCCGCTTTAATTTGAGGGTATTTACATCCAAACCAGGTGAACGGTGTAGGAATTACAACAGTTTGCATATGTGCCTCCCACTTTTTAAAGGACCAAAAGTAATGGGACAGAATAATAATCATAAATCAAACTTTCACTTTTTAATACTTGGTTTCAAATCCTTTGCAGTCAATTACAGCCTGAAGTCTGACCAGACGCTGGGTTTCATCCCTGGTGATGCTCTGCCAGGCCTCTACTGCAACTGTCTTCAGTTCCTGCTTGTTCTTGGGGCATTTTCCCTTCAATTTTGTCTTCAGCAAGTGAAATGCATGCTCAAATCGGATTCAGGTCAGGTGATTGACTTGGCCATTGCATAACATTCCACTTCTTTCCCTTAAAAAAACTCTTTGGTTGCTTTTGCAGTATGCTTTAGGTCATTGTCCATCTGCACTGTGAAGCGGCGTCCAATGAGTTCTGAAGCATTTGGCTGAATATGAGCAGATAATATTGGCCGAAACACTTCAGAATTCATCCTGTTGCTTTTATCAGCAGTCACATCATCAATAAATACAAGAGAACCAGTTCCATTGGCAGCCATACATGCCCACGCCATGACACTACCACCACCATGCTTCACTGATGAGGTGGTATGCTTAGGATCATGAGCAGTTCCTTTCCTTCTCCATACTCTTCTCTTTCCATCACTCTGGTACAAGTTGATCTTGGTCTCATCTGTCCATAGGATGTTGTTCCAGAACTGTGAAGGCTTTTTTAGATGTTGTTTGGCAAACTCTAATCTGGCCTTCCTGTTTTTGAGGCTCACCAATGGTTTATATCTTGTGGTAAACCCTCTGTATTCACTCTGGTTAAGTCTTCTCTTGATTGTTGACCTTGACACACATACACCTACCTCCTGGAGAGTGTTCTTGATCTGGCCAACTGTTGTGAAGAGTGTTTTCTTCACCAGGGAAAGAATTCTTTGGTCATCCACCACAGTTGTTTTCCGTGGTCTTTTGGTGTTGCTGAGCTCACCGGTGCGTTCCTTCTTTTTAAGAATGTTCCAAACAGTTGTTTTGGCCACGCCTAATGTTTTTGCTATCTCTCTGATGAGTTTGTTTTGTTTTTTCAGCCTAACAATGGCTTGCTTCACTGATAGTGACAGCTCTTTAGACCTCATCTTGAGAGTTGACAGCAACAGATTCCAAATGCAAATAGCACACTTGAAATGATCTCTGGACCTTTTATCTGCTCATTGTAATTGAAATAATGAGGGAATAACACACACCTGGCCATGGAACAGCTGAGAAGCCAATTGTCCCATTACTTTTGGTCCCTTAACAAGTGGGAGGCACATATGCAAACTGTTGTAATTCCTACACCGTTCACCTGATTTGGATGTAAATACCCTCAAAGCTGACAGTCTGCAGTTAAAGCACATCTTGTTTGTTTCATTTCAAATCCATTGTGGTGGTGTATAGAGCCAAAAATGTTAGAATTGTGTCGATGTCCCAATATTTATGGACCTGACTGTATTTTAGCAATCAGAGATAGATCTGTTTATAGTTTTAATATAAAGGTCTATGAAGAATGTATAAGTGTAATATATAATCACCCTCCAGATGTTTTACCTTGGAGGCTTGATTTTTTAAGTCTTCGGTCTGTGTCTGCCCACTCCCAATGTATCAGCAGCTTGACAGCTAATACATGTTATGACGGGAGTGACTTTTGGGGGTGGGGGGACCGCTTGGTCAGCTCATGTCCCCCTCATTATGTTTAACCCACCCTGTGCCTGTTAAGGGGTACAGGGTGTGTATGTGAATGTCTCAGTCTTGTGTATAGTGTGTGTTCCTTTGTCTAGGCCACATGGCTGTCCATTGTCTGTTTGCCATGTGCTACCTCCCATTGTGCTGTGTCTTCCTGTCCAGCCAACTATTATAGGATGTACTGTTTGTGTATTGGTGTGGGGGTTGGTCAATATCCTTTGCCGCATGGCTGCATCCCATTGTTCTGTGTCTTGGTTGGATGGGGAGGGGTGATGAGGTGTTTCCTGCCTATACTGTAGCCCTTCCCACTGATAGGGTGGGCTGATGATGTGTTTCCTGTCCCTGGTTGTCTTTCCCCGCCCTCTGTATAATACATGTTGTTTGTGTACAATAAAAGTAGTTGGCTTTCTGTTTTAAGAGCTGAGTGCTGTCTTTTTCCTGAGGGATTTCAAGGGCGTGGTCCGTGGATGGTGTTCGGACAGGGGAAGTTGTGCTATAACGGAAAAACTCAGTGCAGTCTGGGTTCCGGTTCCGTTACACATGTATATTCAGACATGTTGATAGTACCATGGTAATGATGTGTTGAGATTGGCCATAGATAGATAGAATGTCATCCCACCACGCTGAAAATATTCCCAGGGGTTTAAATGTTTCATACAAGCTCATACTGTATAGTATATCTCACATACAGTCTCCATAAGGCAGATGCCATGTTTGCAACATAGACCCTCAAGGTCTAATTTTCACATTAAATAAATAACAATGAAACTAACTTTTGCTAATACTGTGGGGAAAATAATTATTTAATCCCCTGCAAGGTTTGTAATTTTGCCCACTTGCAAAGAAATGAAGGGTCTATCATTTTTATCATAGGTGTATTTTAAATGAGAGAGACAGAATATCAACAAAGAATCCAGAAAAAAACACATGATACAAATGTTTTAAATGGAGTTGCAGTTCAGTGAGTAAAATAATTATTTGATTCCCAAGCAAAACATGACTTAATACTTGGTGGAGAAACCCTTGTTGGCAAGCACAGAGGTAAGACGTTTCTAGAAGTTGATTACCAGATTTGCACACATCTCAAGAGGGATTTTGGTCCACTTTTCTACAGATCTTCTCTAAATCCTTAAGGTTTCTAGGCTGTCGCTTGGCAACTTAAAGTTTCAGCTCCCTCCATACATTTTCTACAGGATTAAGGTCTGGAGACTGGCTAGGCCACTTCATGACCTTGATGTGCTTCTTCTTGAGCCACTCTGTTGTTGCCTTGGTAGGTTTTGGGTCATTGTCATGCTGGAAGGCCCATCCACAACCCATCTTCAGTATTCTGGATGAGGAAAGAAGGTTCTCATCCAGGATTTTACAATACATGGCCCTATCCATTGGCCCTTCAATGTGGCAAAGTCGGCCTGTACCTTTAGCAGAGAAACAGCCCCAAAGCATAATGTTTCCACTTCTGTGCTTGACTGTAGGGATGATGTTCTTAGAATCATAGTCAGCATTTTTCTTCCTCCAAAAACTGTGGGTTTAGTTAATGCCAAAGAGCTCAATTTTGGTCTCATCTGACCATAGCATTTTCTCCCAATCCTTCTCTGAATCCTTTAGATGTTCGTTGGCAAACTTCAGACAGGCCTATACTGTACATGTGCCTTCTTGAGGAGGTGGACCTTGCGGGTGCTGCAGGATTTCAATCCACGGCGGCGTATTGTGTTACAATGGTTTGTTTGGTGACTGTGGTCCGAACTGTCTTGAGATCATTCACAAGTTCCTCCTGTGTAGTTCTGGGCTGATCCCTCACTTTTCTCATAATCATCCTTTGTATCTTGTGTACAATTTATGAGTTTTGGTTGATATTCTGTCTCTATCCTTTTAAAATACACCTATGATAAAAATGATAGACCCTTCATTTCTTTGTAAGTGGGCAAACTTACAAAATCTGCAGTGGATCCAGTAATTATTTTCCCCACTGTAATTGCAGAAGAGATATCCATTTGCTATCCATCCATTGCTTTGCTTTTCAGTCTCTGGCAATCAAGAATTTTCTTTTTACTGTATATTAGTTAGGAATTCATGGATTTGTGAGGAACTCCAACATTGGTTGAACCAAAATCAGTCTGCAAGACAGCTACTAAGAACGACCTTTACAGTAGATGTACGCAAGAGCGAAGATATGTTTTGCATGTGTGTGTGTTAACTGACATTTATTGTTGGGTCAGGTTATTTTTGATGACCTCCTATATGGAGGACTTTTGTTTAACTGTGAACGTCTGTTAACAAATGCTATTGACTGTAATTACTATACCGGGATTCTTTCTAATTTTTCTTGCTGTATCTGTACAGTACTTGCCCTGCATTTCTTACCCTTGCTGCAAGTGCATTGCAGCCCGCATTTACCTTACAGTTGATGTTTATGATTATTATTGGTTTGAGTATCAATTCATTTCAATGTAATGTTAATGCTTCCTTCACAACTGCACATACTACTTTTTTTCACTGCCCTGTCAGTATGTTTATCTGCCAGAAGTTGGGTAAGGGAGTCCAACTTAAGAGTGGAGTTTCTATGTGGAGCTTACACAAAGCTAAGGACTCTCCCCCCATCCTCATTGTTCTGGGAAGAGGGGTATTAAAGTGAATCTGTTGCTTTAACCTACATTCACTGCTTTGCTTTAGGGTTTCTTTGACACAAGTGCAGTATACCAATAGGCACTAGATTCCCAACAGATTTGGGCCAATGACGCCATCTATGTCAGCACTGTAAACAAGTCTTTATAGTGTTCCCAGTGCCTTGCTTCCTGTGGAATTTTAAAAGTAGTACATCTTTTATGCTCGAGCAACCAATGGTCCGCACACTGGTGTGAATAAGCCGTTTATAGTCTTTTTTTTTTTTTTTTTTATACTGTGTACACATTTGTTAATATTTGTATATACAGATCAGAGAGCACTAATTATTGCTTAATAAAAATGCTTTTAGTTTACTAACAAGTCTTTACAAGTCCTTATTTTTCAATTCTAATGCATCATATTTATGGAAAGAAAAGGTTCATATACTATTCAAATGATTGCTTGTATTAGTTATGCAGTTGTTTTCTACATGTAGCATGTCTTGAAAAGATGGGATAGAAAGGTCAGATTCATAATCACTAGGTACAAAAGAGATTGCACTGATGCTAGTCTGGTAAATATCATCTGGGAAAAATAAATCACTTGTATGAAATTTGGGAAAGAAGTCTAAAATGGATAATTCATAAAACTACACATGGGTTAGTATATTTACAGCAAATGTGTAGCCTTTACATATATCCCTTTCTCCATAGATTTTATCCAGTTTTTCATACTGGCGGGACTGTTTTAATTAGGAATAAGGTCAGAAACATACTATTTGATTTGGTGATCACTGTCACCGGGATTAGAAGGGAGGTAAAATATAACATTTTGGGTTGCTGTTAGAATAGAAATAGAGGGAAAATATTCCAACTGGTACTCTTGTTTAGTTATTTATTACAGGTACTTATATAGCGCCATCAATTTCAGCAGTGCTTTACATACAGTTGTGTTCAAAATAATAGCAGTCAGACATCACTAACCTGATCAATCACTGTTTTTGGTAGAAAATATATTTCTACATGGCAAATAATTTACTAGCAGGTGTAGTAGAGTAATAGAAATCCAACAGACCCAACAGTCGTGACATGCATGCTGCTGATTCTGTGTAATTGAATCACTAATTGAAAGGGGCATGTTCAAAATAATAGCAGTGTGGAGTTCTATTAGTGAGGTCATTCATTCTTTGAAAAACAGGTGGCAATTATTGCCCTTATTTAAGGAAGGAAGGAAGGCAGCAAATGTTGTACATGCTGGTTACAGTGCATTTCTCTCTGAAATTCTGAGGAAAATGGGTCGTTCCAGACATTGTTCAGAAGAACAGCATACCTTGAATAAAAAGTTGATTGGAGAGGGGAAAAAATATAAAGAAGTGCAGAAAATGATAGGCTGCTCAGCTAAAATGATCGCAAATGCTTTAAAATGGCAACCAAAACCTGAAAGACGTGGAAGAAAGCAAAAAACTACCATTCGAATGGATAGAAGGATAGCCAAAATGGCAAGGACTCAGCCAACAATCAGCTCCAGGAAGATCAAAGAAGGTCTAAAGTTACCTGTTGAAAAAAAAGACGTGCTGAAGAGGTTACAATTTGCCAAAGAGCACATTAACTGGCCTAAAGAGAAATGACGCAACATTTTGTGGACTGATGAAAGTAAGATTGTTCTTTTTGGGTCTAGTGGCCGGAGACAGTTTGTCAGACGACCCCCAAACACTGAATTCAAGCCACAGTACACTGTGAAGACAGTGAAGCATGGATGCGCAAGCATCATGATATGGGGATGTTTCTCATACTATGGTGTTGGGCCTATTTATCGCATACCAGGGATCATAGATCAGTTTAACCATTAGCCGCCCGGCCAATGGCCGTTTGGCGGCTTCAAAAGTGTCTCTGCACTCCGGGTGCATGCCATTTGGCGTGGTCCCGCACATGCGCAGTTTGCGCTAATGCAGAGCGGCGCAGCAGTGCGATCTGTCACCGGCCGTGGACCTCGGACACGGCCGATGACAGATCCGAGTACCGGCTCCCGTTGCTGGTACCAGGTGACCTGCTGTGACCAATCACAGCAGGTCACATGACAGTTGTATACAATGGATGGCTTCATTCATGATGCCATCCATTGTATACTAGTGCCTAGCTGTGTATGGTCACAGCTAATCACATGCACATGTCATGTGTTTAGCTGTGACCAAATCACAGCTAAGCACAAAAAAAAAAAAAAAAAAGCTGAATGAATCGATTTCATTCAGGTAAATGCTTGCTTATAGCAAAGTAATTCTTTGCTATAAGCAAATTGTGTAAAAAAAAAAAAAAAAATACTGATCACTTCCCCAAAGTAGTACAATGTTACTATGGTAACATTGTACTACTTTGGTCGTAGTAAAATATGAAAAAAAATCTTAAAAAAAAAAAAAAAGTAATAAAAAATTAAATATAATAAAAAAATAAAAAAAAATAAAAAAATATATATATTTTTTTTTTTCATACTGTCACCAGTCAGTGTCCCTGTTCACCGCCATGCCAGTTATATGATGACGCTGTACTGCACTGGTGACAGTATGTAAAAAAAAAAATAGTAAAAATAATTTTTTTAATTTTTTCATTTTCTGAAAAATTATGACAAAAAAATACAACTTCAAAAAACTCGCCATGCCTCTTATGAAGTACGTCGGACTGTCTACTCTGCAAAAAGGGGTCATTTGGGGATATCTGTACTATTCTGACATTCTTGGACCTCAAGAAATTAGATTGGCTGTCAGTACTTCAGGATTGATCAATATTCAGATCTATACCATAGTTTGTGAACTCTATAACTTTCCTACAAACTAAAAAATACATCCTAATTTGGGTTATTTTCACCAAAGACATGCAGCAGAATTCATCTCGGCCTAAATTTATGAAGAACAATTATTTATTTGTAAACTTTTATAACAGAAACAAAGAAAAATGTGGGTTTTTTTTCAAAATTTTTGGTCTTTTTTTGTTAATTTAGCAAAAAATCAAAACCCCAGCAGTGATTAAATACCACTCTACCTTAGAAGAAGTGCGTGCGCATGAAACGCGTCAGTGGAGCCTAGGACGTCGTTGACACCACGCCGCCGTACATGTTTTCTTTGCTAAATGCTTTTCGGAATAAAGTGAAATTGATATACTACACTATGAGCCCTTTCCTGTGTCTCCTGTGAGGAGCTATCTCAACTTTTGCAGCCACAGAGTGATCCTTGTACCAGCTTCAGAGAAGGGGATTATTCCATACATCTCTGCTAGGATATCTCTGACCTGTAGGATTTCGTTTTCACCACATGAGGGCGCTTCATCTTCATCTTCTTCAGCTCCTATTTACATTCAGACCAGAGTGAGAGGGGAATCTTCAAGATTTTTCACCTTATATGCGTATTTCCAATACGCTTCTGGTTAGTTTGCATTCTTACCATTTACACTGGGACTCAGCGAGCACTTTCACAGGACTTGGTACTTGGATATTAGGTCAGTGATGTAGTTCGGGGCAGCCAGCGGTGAGGCAGGCCAGTGAGTAGGGAGTTGCAGTAGTCAAGTCGTTATATGATGTGGGAGTGGATGAGCCGTTTAGTGGTTTCTGGAGTTAGGAACGCGCGTATTTTGGCGATGTTGCAGAGGTGGAGTCTGCATGAGTTTGTTAAAGATTGGACTTGGGGCTGGAAGGATAGGTTGGAGTCCAGAATGACACCAAGTACTCTGGCCTGCGGGGCGGGTTTGATGGTGGGGTTTTTGGATGTGACGGAAAAGTCAATGGATGGTGGTGTCCGGGCTGGGGGGAAGACAAGAAACTCGGTTTTGGAGGGGTTCAGCTTAAGGAAGTGGAGCGACATCCAGTCTATGTCGCTCAGTAGGTGTGTGATTCGGGCGGAGACTGAGGGGGTGAGGTGGGAGTTAAAAGAAATCTCCTCCATAGGACTCCCGTGGTCACAAACGGCACTGGGGGTTTTAATCATTCCTTATGCTATCCAAAAATGAAAAAAAGATTTGGCTTTTGAGGTACTTTGAATAGCTGAATACATACAGACATAACCACAAATACAGTCAGGTCCATAAATATTGGGACATGGACACAATTCTAACATTTTTGGCTCTATACACCACCACAATGGATTTGAAATTAAACAAACAAGATGCGCTTTAACTGCAGACTGTCAGCTTAAATTTGAGGGTATTTACATCCAAATCAGGTGAACGGTGTAGGAATTACAACAGTTTGCATATGTGCCTTCCACTAGTTAAGGGACCAAAAGTAATGGGACAGAATAATAATCATAAATCAAACTTTCACTTTTTAAATACTTGGTTGAAAATCCTTTGCAGTCAATTACAGCCTGAAGTCTGGAACGCATAGACATCACCAGACGCTGGGTTTCATCCCTGGTGATGCTCTGCCAGGCCTCTACTGCAACTGTCTTCAGTTCCTGCTTGTTCTTGGGACATTTTCCCTTCAGTTTTGTCTTCAGCAAGTGAAATGCATTCTCAATTGGATTCAGGTCAGGTGATTGACTTGGCCATTGCATAACATTCCACTTCTTTCCCTTAAAAAACTCTTTGGTTGCTTTTGCAGTCTGCTTTGGGTCATTGTCCATCTGCACTGTGAAGCGGCGTCCAATGAGTTGTGAAGCATTTGGCTGAATATGAACAGATAATATTCCCGAAACACTTCAGAATTCATCCTGCTGCTTTTGTCAGCAGTCACATCATCAATAAATACAAGAGAACCAGTTCCATTGGCAGCCATACATGCCCACGCCATGACACTACCACCACCATGCTTCACTGATGAGGTGGTATGCTTAGGATCATGAGCAGTTCCTTTCCTTCTCCATACTCTTCTCTTCCCATCACTCTGGTACAAGTTGATCTCGGTCTCATCTGTCCATAGGATGTTGTTCCAGAACTGTGAAGGCTTTTTTAGATGTTGTTTGGCAAACTCTAATCTGGCCTTCCTGTTTTTGAGGCTCACCAATAGTTTCCATCTTGTGGTGAACCCTCTGTATTCACTCTGGTGAAGTCTTCTCTTGATTGGTGACTTTGACACACATACACCTACCTCCTGGAGAGTGTTCTTGATCTGGCCAACTATTGTGAAGGGTGTTTTCTTCACCAGGGAGAGAATTCTTCGGTCATCCACCACAGTTGTTTTCCGTGGTTTTCCGGGTCTTTTGGTGTTGCTGAGCTCACCGGTGCGTTCCTTCTTTTTAAGAATGTTCCAAACAGTTGTTTTGGCCTCACCTAATGTTTTTGCTATCTCTCTGATGGGTTTGTTTTGTTTTTTCAGCCTAATGATGGCTTCCTTCACTGATAGTGACAGCTCTTTGGATCTCATCTTGAGAGTTGACAGCAACAGATTCCAAATGCAAATAGCACACTTGAAATGAACTCTGGACCTTTTATCTGCTCATTGTAATTGGGATAATGAGGGAATAACATACACCTGGCCATGGAACAGCTGAGAAGCCAATTGTCCCATTACTTTTGGTCCCTTAACAAGTGGGAGGCACATATGCAAACTGTTGTAATTCCTACACCGTTCACCTGATTTGGATGTAAATACCCTCAAATTAAAGCTGACAGTCTGCAGTTAAAGCACATCTTGTTAGTTTAATTTCAAATCCATTGTGGTGGTGTATAGAGCCAAAAATGTTAGAATTGTGTTGATGTTCCAATATTTATGGACCTGACTGTATATGGAACAGAAGCAACAGATAACATATACTTTATGCTGAATGTACACTAATGCATTGTGTATTTACGGCCTTATCTTGTACTTGAAGAACAACATGGCAGACCAAAATAGGATGATCTTCACAAGTAATATACATAAGAGAGATATGCCGCTCGGTAGCTCAATGGACTGATGAGTACAACAGCTGAAAAAATTATAATTCAAAAAGGAACTGTTTATTACAAGAAGCTTCTGCACAGAGGCAAAACTGACTGCACAGATCTAGAAAAGATACACAAAGCACAGAATTCAGGTAAGAATACCTCTTCTATTAGGCCTCTTGCACATGGTACTGATGTGTGAGCATCTGGGGTTTTTTAAACGTAATTTCAGGGGCTTGTTTTGCACATATTCGTGTGTATTTATGCGCATATGTGCGCGCATTTGTGAATTCACATGTATGCACATTTGCGTGTACAATATACTCTTAATAAAAATTCATTAATATTTATGCTCATATGTAGAGATTTGCGCATATTTGTGAGCATGTTTGCGCAGGCGGCGTAAATTACTGACCAAAAATGCAGATTTTCCTATTTTTTGCTTACTGAGGAATATGCGGCTCTTAATTACGTGCCAATGTAATGTGCACATTGTAAATAATGGGCTACATTTTACCTCCATAGAAAACTCCCCCTGTACTGAGCTTTTTCAAGCTGCAGTGTGCAAGAGGCCTTAAGATAATCTTTGCCTGTCCCGGGAATTTAGCTTTGAAGTGAACCTGTGCTTTACCCACGCAAGGAAAAGCAACAGGTTCACTTAGTTGCCCCCTTCCCAAGCATTCCTTTTCTTCCACAGCTTTGTTCAGCCTCCAGACAAAAAGAACGATAATGAAGAAATGGCAAACCCAAATATTCCTGACTTTAGGGATGGACTTTATATGAATAGGCCATATCACAAATTCCTGGGGTGTGCACACCTTGCTGCCCTCAAATGATCGGGAAAGTCCAAGTATACTAAGTGGAGAGAAACAGAGGACGCACCGGCCTAGGGCACTACCTTAAAAATGTACTGTATTTGCCGGTGTATAAGACGACTTTTTAACCCATGAAAATCTTCTGACAAAGTCGGGGGTCGTCTTATACGCCGGTGTACGGCGAGCCGGTGTCAGGGCGGCACTTTTTCGAGGGGCAGCGCAGTGGCGGAAGGGACACTAAGTACAGGGGCGGGCAGGGGGCTGCTGTACCTTACCTGGCTCCGGTCCCGGTCCCACGACGATCCGGTCCAGGAAGCGCGGCTGCTCCTTCTTTCAGTTCGGCCGCTCGGCTCCGCCTCCTCACCGGTGACTGGGCACCAGCACTGGAGAAGGCACACAGGCGACCAATCACCGGCGAGGAGGCGGAGCCGAGCGGCCCCGCGGAAATCGAGTGAGGGAGCGGCCAGTAAGTGTGCAGCAGCACCATGCTGTGACACTCTGGGCACTATTCCTCTCCCCCACTGACACTAACGATGGGGCACTGTTCCTCCCCCACTGACACCAACGATGAGGAACTGTTCCTCCCCCACTGACACCAACGATGGGGCACTATTCCTCCTCCCCAATGACACCAATGATGGGGCACTATTTCTCCCCCACTCACACCAACGATGAGGCACTATTCCTCCTCCACACTGACACCAACGATGAGGCACTGTTCCTCCCCCACTGACACCAACGATGGGGCACTATTCCTCCTCCCCACTGACACCAATGATGGGGCACGATTCCTCCTACTGACACTAATGATGGCATACTATTCCTCCCACTGACACCAATGATGGGGCACTATTCTCCCCACTGATACCAATGATGGGGCACTTTTCCCGCCACTGATACCAATGATGGGGCACTATTCCTCCCACTGACACCAATGATGGGGCGCTATTCCTCCCACTCACACCAATGATGGGGCGCAATTCCTGCCACTGATACCAATGATGGAGCACTATTCCTCCCACTGACACTAATGTTGGGACACTATTCCTCCCACTGACACCAATGATGGGGCACAATTCTTCCCACTGACACCAATGATGGGGCACTATTCCTCCCACTGACTAATGATGGGGCACTATTCTTCCCACTGACACTAATGATGGGACACTATTCCTCACACACTGACACTAACGATGGGGCACCATCATTGGTGTCAGTGGGAGGAATAGTGTCCCATCATTGGTATCAGTGGGAGGAATTGTGCCCCATCATTGGTGTCAGTGGGAGGAATTGTGCCCCATCATTGGTGTCAGTGGGAGGAGTAGTGCCTCATCATTGGTATCAGTGGGAGGAATAGTGCCCCATCATAGGTGTCAGTGGGGGGAATAGTGCCCCATCATTGGTGTCAGTGTGAGGAATAGTGCCCCATCATTGGTGTCAGTGGGAGGAATAGCGCCCCATCATTGATGTCAGAGCAAGGAATCGTGCCCCATCATTGGTGTCAGTGGGAGGAATAGCACCCCATCATTGGAATACCATACTGAAATAGCATACCATATTGAAATCAAATCTGATGTTTTTTCATTTTTATTTGGTGTGTGTTGGAAGAGGGGTAGTCTTATACGGCGAGTATAGCTCAAACTCTATATTTTAACAGGAACAGTAGGGGGTCGTCTTATAAGCCGGCAAATACGGTATTTATTAAATGATAAAAGTGGGTATTGTACTCACAAAATGACAATACAGTCAAAGGCACATTGTGAGAAAACAACTGTGTCCAATCCGCACTACGTGTTCGTCTGTAATGGGAACTCTGGACCTCCAAGAGCTGGCGCGTTTCGAGGTCTTGCCTCTTCCTCAGATCCAACAGACCAAACGTCTGTACCCTCTCATATATATGCTCACTAATGACAATAATAATAGTAGTATTAGTGGTAGTAGTGGTACCAGGAAGGATGGAACATGTTTGTTATTTTTTTTAAAAATCTACCTTTAACCACTTTCCCTCCAGAGGATTTACCCCCCTTCCTGACAAGGCCTCTTTTTGCTATTCTGCGCTGCACTATTTCAACTCATAATTGCACGGTCATGCAATGCTGTACCCAAACAAAATTTATGTCCTTTTTTCACACAAATAGAGCTTTCCTTCTGTGGTATTTGATCACCTGTGCGCTTTTTATTTTTAGTGCTATAAACAAAAAAAGACTAAAACTTTTGAAGAAAAATTATATTTTTAACTTGTGGCTATAAAAAATATATAAAAAATATATAGTAAACTCAAATAAAATTTAGGCCAAAATGTATTCTGCTACATGTTTTTGGTAAAAAAAAAATCCCAATAAGTGTATATTGATTGCTTTGTGTGAAAGTTATAGCGTCTACAAACTATGGTATAGATAATGGGATTTATGACAAATTTTTGCTATATAGCGCTGCACTAGTTTAACTGAGAATTGCGCGGTCGTGCAATACAGTACATAAATGAAATTTAATTCCTTTTTTCACACAAATAGAGCTTTCTTTCAGTGGTATTTGATCACCTTTTTTAATAAAAAAAAAATATATATTTTCTCATTTCTGTTATAAAAAATATCCAAAAAACTCAAACTTCGTCATAAATTTAGGCCAAAATGTATTCTGCTACATGTTTTTGGTAATAAAAAATCCCAATAAGTGTATATTGATTGCTTTGTGTGAAAGTTATAGCGTCTACAAACTATGGTATAAATAATGGAATTTACGTAGCTTTTACTTTCTGACTGCCCATCACATTTCTTGAGGTGCTAAAATACCAGGATTGTACAAACACCCCCAAATGACCCCTTTTCAGAAAGTAGACACGCTAAGCTATCTGCTGAGAGACATATTGAGGTCATGGAAGAGTTATTTTTTTTTCCAGAAAGCCTTACCTTGTAAAAGCAGCTGCTCCCCATCCCAAGAACCGCTGAATTCCTTTTCCCAGCTTGCAGTCAAATGATCTGTCATGGCTCTTCTGCATCCTACGGTGTACTCTTCACTTTTTGTTTATTAAAGTGTGTAAAATATCGTATTGTCTCGATATTTTATTAACTTGTATTGATGAGAAATGTTCAGATAGAAAGTCCTTCCACTTCTTGCATAAACTCAAAAAGATGATGTAATAATAATGTTGCATAAAATTAGAAATAAAATATTGGCATACAGAATGTTTAAATAATGTCCAAAAAATATAGTTAAGTTCTTGATAATAAGATTGTATATATGTATATGTGTGTGTAGTGTGTGAGGCTTCTAGCAAAGAGTGTCCTTTAAAAAGTCTTTGTTCTACTCTTAAAAGAGCAATCCAGCCCCCACCATCTCCTAAAAATGGGCTGATCTTCTCCTTGTAGTCCCACCAAGATAATTGGAAACAGATGTGTATATATAACAAACCTCCAGTCTACTTCTCCTAAAGTCTGAGTGTAACCTAAGAAGGCCTAGACATTCCATCAATCAGAGTAAATTAGATGTATTACACACACACATATATGTGTGTATATATATATATATATATTTTCCTAAAAATAATCTTAACAAGAGTTATCTCATATATAAATATCGCAATCAAGAAATATTACAGTACAAACCTAGCATGTATGAAATATATTTTTACAATTCTCTAGTTAGTGAAACATAATCCCTTACATAGATGGGGGAGGATGGATAGACCAATTGCTACCACATGTGTGGCTAGAATGTAAAGAAAACCCAAGATATATGTTCATATGTATATTCACAGACTATGAAGTCTAATTACTTACTTTTCCCAATCTAGAACAAATATAAATATAATAACTCAATTATTCTATTAAGATCCAACTCATTCATACTTATGTTAGTACTGTTAATAAGAAGATATTAGATATTAGGTTAAGGAAAGCTTCTAACAAAGTGCATGCTTCACAGCACTGAACTTGGGCGCCAGGTCAGTAGATGTGCAAGATTCTGCTGAAAGGACTCCAGGGGTATGAAAAAAGAGAAGGTATGCTGTATCTGATATTGATAGGAAGGCATGCTTGCTTGATCTGCATTGTCTTATTAAGGGGTTCATGTTGAATGAACATAGGTCAGAGAACTGAGATTTAAAGCAGAACTACACTGCCAAAAGCCAAAAATGCTATTAATTCATTTTTAATATTCAAAGCAAACTCCCCCATCCATCCATGTCTCTATGCTTTATTTTGCTGAGAAATCACTGATAAAAACACCTCTTAGCATTTGTGGCTGTGGCCATCTTGAGTAAGGGCAGATAATTAATGTAGCATTTACTTCCTGAAATCCATCTGCCCTTGGCTCAGGCCAGCAGGCAGGAGGATGCATTTAGCTGAGAAAACCTCTCTCCCCTTCTGAAGATTCATGGTATGTATGACACCATTTTGCCTAGGCCTGGAAACCAGGAAGTAACTGAAGAAATGTTCAAAACAAGTAAATATGAGATACTTTTCCTATCGTAAGGATTAAAAATAGTAATGGTTGATTAAGAGAGCAAAATTCCCCTTTAAATGCAGCACTGCAAATTTCTTTGCCTGTATAAATGTTAATCAGACTATGCTGTCATAGGCTGTTTCACATAGACTTGTCCCTTTATGCAAGAAATACTTTGAAAAGTAATTGGATATTGAAACCTAATTTGAAATGCATAGAGATATTCAGTTCATTTTTATGATTTGAATGCTGCAAAATAAACTGCACCTCAATAATATGTGTCTGAGGGTGAATTGTCTGGCACAGTTATTTTTGACCTATAACAGCCTTCCGTTGTCATGCTGGCAAAAAGTATTTGTGCGACCATTCTGCCCACAGCCACTTTAATAAATGAGACCCTATATAGTGATCACTGTATGAACTATAGTAATACTGATTTTTGCTTTTCAGTGCTCTGGTCACATGGTGTCAAGTTCACAATTCGGATCCCGCGGTGAATACACGACTTGGTGAGCTCCTGTCTGCCAATACGAGGACCAAATTGTCCAGGGCCTGTCTTCTGTTCACCAGGTTGTTCATCCCTCTGAGTTATCAAGCTGTATGGATGACATGGGACTCAGCAACCATACACATGAGCCCAGTAATGACTCGTGCTGCAGGCCAAGGCTGTTGCGGCAAGCAGGAGTGTCTTCCTTCTTCCTTTCCAAAGTGTAGGACTATACAGGAGCTGAATAATGTCATGAAACATGAACTTGGTCGTATGTTAAAAGACGTTCGCTCTATAGTTCAACAGATAAACATGACTTCGGATCTGCTTTGTTATTTGCAAACTCTTGAAATTAAGTATTCATTGATTTGAAGATTTTTTTTTTTCAGAGAAACTTTTTTTTTTTTTTAAGTTTTACCCACCATGGTAAAACAGTTATAATTTGTTTATTTATAGAACCCAATACTGATGATTGGTATTGGCACTTGCGTGAGCCTGTAGGCGATCCAGCACTCTCCTCACAGGTTTTTCCCACAAATAGAGCTGTCTTTTGGTGGTATTTGATCACCACTGGGTTTTTCATTTTTTATTATACAAACGAAAAAAGACTAAAAATTTTGAAGAACAACAATTTTTTACTTTCTGCTATAAAACCTATCCAATAAAAAAAAATCAAATTTCTAATAAATTTAGGCCAAACTGTTTTCTGCTACATGTCTTTGGTAAAATAAAAATCCCAATAAGTGTATATTGATTGGTTTGTGTGAAAGTTACAGCACCTACAAACTATGGTATATATAATGGAATTTAGGCAGTTATAGACACAATACTGGTAATGCTGATTATAGTAGGAATGTGATAGTGTGGAGGGCAATCTGACACTAAGTGGGAACTGACTGACATCACCAGTGACACTACTACAATGATCCGTGCCAATAATATACGATATCACTTTAATAATGATGCTAGCTGAGAAGAGGTTTATATCTAATGGCAATCAACGAGTTAACGGTGTGCCTATCAATGTGTAATATGGGCTGCTTTTCCTAAGCGATGTGTTTGTTTTTTCTCCCTGCAAAGCAGGGAGAAAAACAGGCACGTTGCTGCTCTCCGTTCAGAGCCCTGTGTTCTTAGTAAAGGGCTCTGAACTGTCTTTCGCTAAGCCAATCAGCAGGCCTGGCCATAAATCATTGGCCAGGACCTGATGATCAGCTTGCGCTGCAAAGGACAGCACTGAAGGGGCAGTGGGCGCGCCCCTTACCCTGAAATGCCAGATCATGTACATGTACGTGATCTTGCGCAGTGGGGCTTCTCTGCAGCGGTAAAACTGCAGTAGGTGGTCAGCAACTGGTTAAAGCAGGATGAGCACAGACATGTAACACATTAAAAGCATGTACATCAACATGACACATTAAAACAGATATTGACACGCACCAACTCAAATGCTTAAATGATTTATTTAGACTTGCAACTGTGCTAAAGCAGAGCTATAAGCCAAACCCTTTTTAGCAATTTTGGATAGAGTAAATGAGAGTTATAACCCCTGCTGGGTTTTGTTTTTTTTGCAATCTCTTTTCCATTGTGAAGATTTCCCTTCAATTCCTGTCCCAGAGACAAAAAAGGAAGTGATGGGGAATACCTCCAAAGTGAGGGAATCCCTGGTTGTCACCAATGTTCCCAGAACTAGTGTCCCCATTTGAAGATATTCCCTCTATTGCTGTTCTGGTGACAACCAAACAATTGGGAATTTTTTTTCTTTCACTTTCTATGATAACAGTAAACATGATAAATAGAGAGGATGAATCTCCCTGATGGGGCACAGACAGCAATAAAAATCTGGCAGGTGTTCTAATCCCTCTCCACTCTATCCAAAACTAAAAAAAATAAAAAGTTCTGCCTTTTATATATACTAGCACTACATTTTAGGGTGCCCTCACACTGACAGTTTTAGCCAGTCTCAGGCATGGTTCACCCCCTTGGGGTCAGTTCATTTGTGTACTGTGAGTGCTTTGAACTATGCCCGGGATCGGTTAAGCATACCATGCCTCTAACCATTTAGAGAGGTGGACCCATACATTGTAACGTGGACTGATAGTTTGTTTCAGCGTGAGTGCAAACTGGGCTGGAGCACAGAACTCTCCATTGACAACAATTTACTGCATGGATCACTCATCTGGTTAGCACACAAGTGTGCCCTGGGAACACTTCCTTTTATAGTCCAGTGTAAGTGCATACCAGTGGGAGACGGGGGAGAATCGAACTTAAGCACACTTCACTTTAACTGGCCTCTGGGTCAATGCACTGTCATGGCAGTTGTTATATTTTCCAGAAAGTTTCATTGTGCCCTGTCAGATTTTGGATTATTTCATACTTTGTGCTGCAGAGAGCCTTAAAATAAAGATTTTGTACTTATCTGGAAAATGCTTTTCTTGGAGTAAAGTACAGAGCTTTAAGTATTGATTGTGGATTTTTTGCTGCCACCTTCAGGTAAGGACACTAGCAAACACAACAGGTAGGACAGTCCATACAACCTCACCCACTCCCAACAAGTCTCAGTTTTTTAGCAAGCAATCAGAAGAAAAGGGCATCTCGGGAAGGGTTCTTTTATTGCATGAAAAAGATTTTATAGGCAAGTCAAAAATGCATATTTCTTAATTGTCCAGCACGGGACTCCTATATGTCTTGACCATGGGATGTCCCGAAGCAAAACAATTGAGAAGTGGGCAACACAGCTAAAATGCCAAAAGGCTTCAACAAGGGAATCAGCTTACAAAACTCAAAAAGCAGCTTGAAGCACATGATGGCTGAAACTGGCATCCACAGAGGCATGAAGTGTCGCCTGATAAAACTATACAAAGGTGTGAACGGAGGACAATGTAGGGCCTTGTAAATAATGAACGCCTGGTGCTGAGAAGCCCAAAAGGCACTGACTGAACGAATCAAGTGAGCCTTAACATGGAAGGAAGGAGTCCTATCCTTCAAGGATTAAGCCTTAGTGATAACCTGCTTAATCCAGAGATGGTGGAACAAGATGCAGGACAGCCCTTGCAAGGGCCTGTAGGCAGGACAAATAGAATGTGCACTGTGCGTACTGCATCTGAACAATGTAGATTTGGGATCGGGGCACAGAGAGGGTAGTATGATGTTCTGATTTGAGGCTCTGTTCACACCAATGCGTTTTTAGCACTTTTTTGCAGAAACGCACTACAGTCCATTTTAACATGGTTTCCTATGGAACATGTTCACATCTATGCTTTTTTGAACTGCTGCGTATTTGGGAAGGGTCAGGGACTTTTTTAAAAGCAAAAAGCAGCGTTTTTGCTACAATAGAGGTCAATGGAGAAGCTGCTGGAATGCATGGTACTGCATTTTTATTCTGCACAGCAATGAAAAAAATTCCACTTTAACAAAAAAAAAAGCTGAACAAAATGCAAAACGAACTGGGAAAAGTCCTGCAAACCAGACAAAAAGCAAACTGCATAGGTGTGAACGGAGCCTAAGGTGGAAGCAGGAATCCACCTTAACTACTTAAAGTCCGGACACTTTTACCACCTTCCTGTCCAGGCCAATTTTCAGCTTTCAGTGCTATCACACTTTGAATGACAATTGCGCGGTCATGCAACACTGTACCCATATGCATTTAGCATTTTTTGAGACAGATAAAATTTTATTTTGGTGGTATTTATTCACCACTGAGATTTTTAATTTTTTGCTATATAAATGAAAAAGTCCAAACATTTTGAAAAAAAAAGTGTTTTTTCTTATCAAATTTTGCAAATAAATAATCTTTGTTCATAAATCTTGGCCAAAATGTATTCAGCTATATTTGTAGTACAAAAAAAAAAAAAAACCCAAATTAGTTGATAACCAAAAATTATAATTTTTCTAAATAATTTTAATTTTTTTTTTTATATTAGATTTGTTTTTTAACATACTGTCACCCTAGCAGTGCAGTCTCACCATAGTGACACTGCACTACTTGTGGGGGGTGATGAAGATTATATTTTTACACTGATTGCTTTTACACCCATAAAGGCTGTAAAAGCAATCATTTCTCCTTCTCTCTGGCTGCATTCTTGCAGCCATTGAGAAATGCTGTGAGAGCTGTGATTTGTCACAGCTTGTCACGTGGTACAATTCTGTTGTGAATAGCCTAGTACCATGTGACCTCTGTGATCATTCACAGATTTCACTAGTAGTAAGTAATGATGTCAGGAAGTGACATCTTGCTTACTACTATTCATGTGATCACTGATTGGCCAATCAGTGATCATATGATCAGGACCTCACATAGAGGTCCAGTACAGAGATCGGTGTTCAGACATAGTGGGCACCGGATCGCGGACAGGCAGGGAATACAGGACGTTTATAAATGGCCACCCGCTCCTGCACTGCTCTTGTCTGGTCGTTTATGTACATGGGCTGGACGGGCAGTGGTTAAGGAGGAAGGCGGTTCATGGCCTGTCTTTATGAAGAACAAGGAAGGGTTTGTTACAGGATAATCCAAGCAGAAAACAGTACAGTGCTGAAAAATGACAAGACCTTAGAATAACCAGAAATTATAAAGATGATTTAAATAAATCATTATCCAGGATGTAAATATATTCAATATATGTGAATGAAGCGCTGTGAATGGCGCAGTAAAAAGGAAGTAAGTGCGACTATTAGAAGCTTTTCTTAACCCAATATCTGCTTATTAACAGTACTAACATGTATGAAGGAGTTGGATCTTAATAGAATAATTGACTTGTTATATTTCTATTTGTTCTAGATTGGGAAAAGTAAGATAAATAGACTTTTTATAGTCTATGTGAATATACATATACCGTATATACTCGAGTATAAGCCGACCCGAATATAAGCCGAGGTACCTAATTTTACCACAAAAAACTGGGAAAAACTATTGACTCGAGTATAAGCCGAGGGTGGGAAATGAGGCACCTACTAGCAGGAATAGCACCCCATCATTGGTGTCCGTGGGAGGAATAGCGCCCCATCATTGGTGTCAGTGGGAGGAATCGTGCCCCATCATTGGTGTCAGAGCAACGAATCGTGCCCCATCATTGGTGTCAGTGGGAGGAATAGCACCCCATCATTGGTATCAGTGGGAAGAATAGAGCCCCATCATTGGTGTCAGTGGGAGGAATAGCGCCCCATCATTGGTGTCAGTGGGAGGAATAGGGCCCCATCATTGGTGTCAGTGGGAGGAATAACGCCCCATCATTGGTGTCAGTGGGAGAAATAGCGTCCCATCATTGGTGTCAGTGGGAGGAATAGCGCCCCATCATTGGTGTCAGTGGGAGGAATAGCGCCCCATCATTGGTGTCAGTGGGAGGAATAGCGCCCCAACATTGGTGTCAGTGGGAGTAATAGCGCCCCATCATTGGTGTCAGTGGGAGGAATAGTGTCCCAACATTGGTGTCAGTGGGGAGAGGAATAGTGCCCCATCGTTGGTGTCAGTGGGTGGGAGGAAGAGTGCCCCATCGTTGGTGTCAGTGGGAGGAATAGTGCCCCATCATTGGTGTCAGTGGGAGGAATAATGCCCCATCATTAGTATCAGTGACACCAATGATGCAGCACTTTTCCTCCCACTGACACCAATGACACTTGCTGACTCCTGTTCTAGTATGGTACTGCTGCAGCCAGCATATGTGGTTGCAGCAGCACCTCTGCACTGCACACTTACCCTCACTCGATTTTCGCGGGTCCGCTCGGCTCCGCATCCTCGCCCGTGATTGGCCACCTGTGTGCCTTTCCTGAGCTACAGTTCTGGCAGCCAATCACCGGTGAGGAGGTGGAGCCGAGCGGCAGGAGTGACTGAAGGAGCAGCGCTTCCTGGATGGATCGTCGTGGGAGCCAGGTAAGAGACTGCAGCCCTCTGCCAACCCCTGTACTTGGTGTC
Organism: Staurois parvus; assembly: GCF_062004578.1. Taxonomy (NCBI): domain Eukaryota; kingdom Metazoa; phylum Chordata; class Amphibia; order Anura; family Ranidae; genus Staurois; species Staurois parvus. The sequence goes on along the minus strand of NW_028318176.1, from coordinate 484,990 downwards.
CCTTCCGTCAGAAGGGGGGGACGGTGGCAGCACCGCGCCGCCCCCCTAAAAAGTGCTCCCTGACGTTGACTCGAGTATAAGCCGAGGGGCCGTTTTTCAGCACAAAAAATGTGCTGAAAAACTCGGCTTTTACTCGAGTATATACGGTATGTATGTGGATATATAGATACATATATCTTGGTTTGTTCTCTACATTCAAGCAATGTGGTAGTAATTAGTTAGCTTTCCCTCCCCCATCTCTGTGAGTAAGAGTTAAAGTTTCACTAATCAGAGAAGTGTAAGAATCTATTTCATACATGTTAAGCATACAAGATTTAGACTGTAATATTTCTTGATTACAATATTTATATATGATAGAACTTTATATCAAGATTACTTTTGGGAGAATCTATATATAAATCTAGTATATTAGTAACACACCATTCCCCTGACTGAGGGAATGTCAACTCAGTTTTGGCTGAAGGTCCTAAGGATTACATTTCAGACTCTCTCCTAGGGGAGGGAAGAAGACTGAAGGTTTGTTCTATACATCTGTGGCCAAATATCTTTGTAGGACTACAAGGGACAGAAAAGTAAACCAGCCCACTTTTAGGAGAAGGTGGGGGCTGAATTGCTCCTTATAGAGCAGAACAAAGACTTTTTAGGTACACTTTTTTACAAGCCGAGATTCATGACACACAGAGATTCATACCACACACAAAATGACATACAATCTTTATATCAAGAACTTCACTTTATTATTTGGACATTATCTAAACATTCTGTATTCCAATATTTTATGCAATATTATTATTAAATCAATTTCTGAGTTTATGTAAGAGTTGGAAGGACTTTCTATTTTTAACTTTTCTCACCAATACAAGTTAACAAAATATCGAGACAATACGGTAATTTACTGCTGCAGTACAATTCACTGCATGGTCCGCCCGTACAATGTGTGATAGGCAGTCGCTTCACTACAAGTCCCAGCATGGCCCGTACAATGTGTGATAGGCAGTCGCTGCACTACAAGTCCCAGCATGACCTACCCATACAATGTGTGATAGGCAGTCACTGCACTACAAGTCCCAGCATGGCCCACCCGTACAATGTGTGATAGGCAGTCGCTGCACTACAATTCACAGCATGATCCGCCCGTACAATGTGTGATAGGCAGTCACTGCACTACAGGTCCCAGCATGGCCCGCCTGTACAATGTGTGATAGGCAGTCGTTGCACGACAAGTCCCAGCATGGCACGCCAAATGTGTGATAGGCAGTCGCTGCACTACAATTCACAGCATGATCCGCCCGTACAATGTGTGATAGGCAGTCACTGCACTACAGGTCCCAGCATGGCCCGCCTGTACAATGTGTGATAGGCAGTCGTTGCACGACAAGTCCCAGCATGGCACGCCAAATGTGTGATAGGCAGTCGCTGCACTACAAGTCCCAACATGGCCCGCCTGTACAATATGTGATAGGCAGTCGCTGCACTACAAGTCCCAGCATGGCCCGCCCAATGTATGGTATGCAGTCGCTGCACTACAAGTCCCAGTATGGCCCGCCTGTACAATGCGTGATAGGCAGTCGCTGCACTACAAGTCCCAGTGTGGCCCGCCTGTACAATGCGTGATAGGCAGTCGCTGCGCTACAAGTCCCAACATGGCCCGCCTGTACAATATGTGATAGGCAGTCGTTGCACGACAAGTCCCAGCATGGCACGCCAAATGTGTGATAGGCAGTCGCTGCACTACAAGTCCCAACATGGCCCGCCTGTACAATATGTGATAGGCAGTCGCTGCACTACAAGTCCCAGCATGGCCCGCCCAATGTATGGTAGGCAGTCGCTGCACTACAAGTCCCAGTGTGGCCCGCCTGTACAATGCGTGATAGGCAGTCACTGCACTACAAGTCCCATCATGGTCCGCCGGTACAATGTGTGATAGGCAGTCGATGCACTACAAGTCCCAGCATGGCCTGCCTGTAGAATGTGTGATAGGCAGTCGCTGCACTACAAGTCCCAGCATGGCCCTCCCAATGTGTGATAGGCAGTCGCTGCACTACAAGTCCCAGCATGGACCGCCTGTACAATGTGTGATAGGCAGTCGCTGCACTACAAGTCCCAGCATGGCCCTCCTGTACAATGTGTGATAAGCAGTCGCTGCACTACAAGTCCCAGCATGGCCCGCCTGTACAATGTGTGATAGGCAGTCGCTGCACTATGAGTGCCAGCATGGCCCGCTCGTAAAATGTGTGGTAGGCAGTCGCTGCACTACAAATACCAGCATGGCCCGCCCATAAAATATGTGATAGGCAGTCGCTGCAGTACAAATCCCAGCATGGCCCGCCCGTACAACGTGTGATAGGCAATCGCTGCACTACAAGTCCCAGCATGGCCCGCCCGCAAAATGTGTGATAGGCAGTCGCTGCACTACAAGTCCCAGCATGGCCCACCCGTACAATGTGTGATTGCCAGTCACTGCACTACAAGTCCCAGCATGGCCCGCCTATAAAATGTGTGATAGGCAGTCGCTGCACTACAAGTCCCAACGTGGCCCTCCCAATGTGTGATTGCCAGTCACTGCACTACAAGTCCCAGCATGGCTCGCCCGTACAATGTGTGATAGGCAGTCGCTGCACTACAAGTCCTAGCATGGCCCGCCTGTACAATGTGTGATAGGTAGTCGCTGCACTACAAGTCCCAGCATGGCCCGCCTGTACAATATGTGATAGTAGCTGCACTACAAGTCCCAGCATGGCCCACTCAGAAAATGTGTGATACGCAGTCGCTGCACTACATGTCCCAGCATGGACCACCCATATGTGTGATAGGCAGTCGCTGCACTACATGTCCCAGCATGGACCACCCATACGTGTGATAGGCAGTCGCTACACTACAAGTCTCAGCATGGCATGCCCCCACAATGTGTGATAGGCAGTCGCTGCACTACAAGTCCCAGCATGGCCCGCCCATAAAATGTGTGATAGGCAGTCGCTGCGCTACAAGTCCCAGCATGGCTCGCCTGTACAATGTGTGATAGGCAGTCGCTGCACTACAACTCCCAGCATGGCCCACCTATAAAATGTGTGATAGGCAGTTGCTGCACTACAAGTCCCAGCATGGGCCGCCCATAAAATATGTGATAGGCATTCGCTGCACTACAAGTCCCAGCATGGCCTGCCCGTACAAGGTGTGATAGTCAGTCGCTGCACTACAAGTCCCAGCATGCCCCCCCCCCCCATTCGTGCGATAGGCAGTCTCTGCACTAAGGGTCCCAGCATGGCCCGCTCGGAAAATGTGATAGGCAGTCGCTGCACTACAAGTCCCAGCATGGCCGCCCGTAAAATGTGTGATAGTCTGTCGCTTCACTACAAGTCCCAGCATGGCCCACCCGTACAATGTGTGATAGGCAGTCGCCGCACTACAAGTCCCAGCATGGCCCCCCCCCATATGCGCGATACGCAGTTGCTGCACTACAAGTCCCAGCATGGCGCACCCGTACAATGTGTGATTGGCAGTCACTGCACTACAAGTCCCAGCATGGCCGCCCTCCCAATGTGTGATAGGCAGTTGCTGCACTACAAGTCCCAGCATGGCACGCCCATACAATGTGTGATAGGCAGTCGCTGCACTACAAGTCCCAGCATGGTGCGCCCCCACAATGTGTGATAGTAGCTGCACTACATGTCCCAGCATGGCCCGCCTGTACAATATGTGATAGTAGCTGCACTACAAGTCCCAGCATGGCCCGCTCAGAAAATGTGTGATAGGCAGTCGCTGCACTACATGTCCCAGCATGGGCCGCCTGTACAATATGTGATAGGCAGTCGTTGCACGACAAGTCCCAGCATGGCACGCCAAATGTGTGATAGGCAGTCGCTGCACTACAAGTCCCAACATGGCCCGCCTGTACAATATGTGATAGGCAGTCGCTGCACTACAAGTCCCAGCATGGCCCGCCCAATGTATGGTAGGCAGTCGCTGCACTACAAGTCCCAGTGTGGCCCGCCTGTACAATGCGTGATAGGCAGTCACTGCACTACAAGTCTCATCATGGTCCGCCGGTACAATGTGTGATAGGCAGTCGATGCACTACAAGTCCCAGCATGGCCTGCCTGTAGAATGTGTGATAAGCAGTCGCTGCACTACAAGTCCCAGCATGGCCCTCCCAATGTGTGATAGGCAGTCGCTGCACTACAAGTCCCAGCATGGACCGCCTGTACAATGTGTGATAGGCAGTCGCTGCACTACAAGTCCCAGCATGGCCCTCCTGTACAATGTGTGATAAGCAGTCGCTGCACTACAAGTCCCAGCATGGCCCGCCTGTACAATGTGTGATAGGCAGTCGCTGCACTATGAGTGCCAGCATGGCCCGCTCGTAAAATGTGTGGTAGGCAGTCGCTGCACTACAAATACCAGCATGGCCCGCCCATAAAATATGTGATAGGCAGTCGCTGCAGTACAAATCCCAGCATGGCCCGCCCGTACAACGTGTGATAGGCAATCGCTGCACTACAAGTCCCAGCATGGCCCGCCCGCAAAATGTGTGATAGGCAGTCGCTGCACTACAAGTCCCAGCATGGCCCACCCGTACAATGTGTGATTGCCAGTCACTGCACTACAAGTCCCAGCATGGCCCGCCTATAAAATGTGTGATAGGCAGTCGCTGCACTACAAGTCCCAGCATGGCCCACCCGTACAATGTGTGATTGCCAGTCACTGCACTACAAGTCCCAGCATGGCCCGCCTATAAAATGTGTGATTGCCAGTCACTGCACTACAAGTCCCAGCATGGCTCGCCCGTACAATGTGTGATAGGCAGTCGCTGCACTACAAGTCCTAGCATGGCCCGCCTGTACAATGTGTGATAGGTAGTCGCTGCACTACAAGTCCCAGCATGGCCCACCCGTACAACGTTTCATAGGCAGTCGCTGCATTACAAGTCCCAGCATGGCCCGCCTGTACAATATGTGATAGTAGCTGCACTACAAGTCCCAGCATGGCCCACTCAGAAAATGTGTGATAGGCAGTCGCTGCACTACATGTCCCAGCATGGACCACCCATATGTGTGATAGGCAGTCGCTGCACTACATGTCCCAGCATGGACCACCCATACGTGTGATAGGCAGTCGCTACACTACAAGTCTCAGCATGGCATGCCCCCACAATGTGTGATAGGCAGTCGCTGCACTACAAGTCCCAGCATGGCCCGCCCATAAAATGTGTGATAGGCAGTCGCTGCGCTACAAGTCCCAGCATGGCTCGCCTGTACAATGTGTGATAGGCAGTTGCTGCACTACAACTCCCAGCATGGCCCACCTATAAAATGTGTGATAGGCAGTTGCTGCACTACAAGTCCCAGCATGGGCCGCCCATAAAATATGTGATAGGCATTCGCTGCACTACAAGTCCCAGCATGGCCTGCCCGTACAAGGTGTGATAGTCAGTCGCTGCACTACAAGTCCCAGCATGCCCCCCCCCCATACGTGCGATAGGCAGTCTCTGCACTAAGGGTCCCAGCATGGCCCGCTCGGAAAATGTGATAGGCAGTCGCTGCACTACAAGTCCCAGCATGGCCGCCCGTAAAATGTGTGATAGTCTGTCGCTTCACTACAAGTCCCAGCATGGCCCCCCCCCCATATGCGCGATACGCAGTTGCTGCACTACAAGTCCCAGCATGGCGCAAACGTACAATGTGTGATTGGCAGTCACTGCACTACAAGTCCCAGCATGGCCGCCCTCCCAATGTGTGATAGGCAGTTGCTGCACTACAAGTCCCAGCATGGCACGCCCATACAATGTGTGATAGGCAGTCGCTGCACTACAAGTCCCAGCATGGTGCGCCCCCACAATGTGTGATAGTAGCTGCACTACATGTCCCAGCATGGCCCGCCTGTACAATATGTGATAGTAGCTGCACTACAAGTCCCAGCATGGCCCGCTCAGAAAATGTGTGATAGGCAGTCGCTGCACTACATGTCCCAGCATGGGCCACCCAAACGTGTGATAGGCAGTCACTGCACTACAAGTCCCAGCATGGCCCGTAAAATGTGTGATAGTCACTGAACTACAAGTCCCAGCATGGCCCGCCTGTACAATGTGTGATAGGCAGTCACTGCACTACAAGTCCCAGCATGGCCCGCCTGTACAATGTGTGATAGGCAGTCGCTGCACTACAAGTCCCAGCATGGCCCGTACAATGTGTGATAGGCAGTCACTGCACTACAAGTCCCAGCATGACCCACCCGTACAATGTGTGATAGGCAGTCGCTGCACTACAATTCACAGCATGACCCACCCGTACAATATGGGATAGGCAGTCGCTGCACTACAAGTCCCATCATGGTCCGCCGGTACAATGTGTGATAGGCAGTCACTTCACTACAAGTCCCAGCATGGCCTGCCTGTACAATGTGTGATAGGCAGTCACTGCACCACAAGTCCCATCATGGCCCGCCCCCACAACATGTGCTAGGCAGTCGCTGCACTACAAGTCCCAGCATGGCCCGCCTGTAGAATGTGTGATAGGCAGTCGCTGCACTACAAGTCCCAGCATGGCCCTCCCAATGTGTGATAGGCAGTCGCTGCACTACAATTCCCAGCATGGACCGCTTCCACAACGTATGATAGGCAGTCGCTGCACTACAAGTCCCAGCATGGCCCACTGTAAAAATTTGTGATAGGCAGTCGCTGCACTACAAGTCCCAGCATGGCCCGCCCATAAAATATGTGATAGGAAGTCGCTGCACTACAAATCCCAGCATGGCCCGCCCATACAACGTGTGATAGGCAATCGCTGCACTACAAGTCCCAGCATGGCCCGCCCGTAAAATGTGTGATAGGCAGTCGCTGCACTACAAGTTGCAGCATGGCCCGCCCATACAATGTGTGATTGCCAGTCTCTACACTACAAGTCCCAGCATGGCCCGCCTATAAAATGTGTGATAGGCAGTCGCTGCACTACAAGTCCCAACATGGCCCTCTCAATGTGTGATAGGCAGTCGCTGCACTACAAGTCCCAGCATGGCCCGCCCGTAAAAAGTGTGATAGGCAGTCGCTGCACTACAAGTCCCAACATGGCCCTCCCAATGTGTGATAGGCAGTCGCTGCACTACAAGTCCTAGCATGGCCCGCCTGTACAACGTGTGCAAGGCAGTCACTGCACTAAACGTCCCAGTATGGCCCGCCCATAAAATATGTGATAGGCAGTCGCTGCACTACAATTCCCAGCATGGCCCGCCCCCACAATGTGTGATAGGCAGTCGCTGCACTACAAGTCCCAGCATGGCCCGCCTGTACAATGTGTGATAGTAGCTGCACTACAAGTCCCAGCATGGCCCTCTCAGAAAATGTGTGATAGGAAGTCGCTGCACTACATGTCCCAGCATGGACCACCCATACGTGTGATAGGCAGTCACTGTACTACAAGTCCCAGCATGGCCCGCCCAATGTGTGATAGGCAGTCGATGCACTACAAGTCCCAGCATGGCCCGCCTGTACAATGTGTGATAGGCAGTCGCTGCACTACGATTGCCAGCATGGCCCGCCTGTAAAATGTGTGGTATGCAGTCGCTGCACTACAAGTACCAGCATGGCCCGCCCATACAATCTGTGATAGGCAGTCGCTGCACTACAAGTCCCAGCATGGCCCGCCCATACAATCTGTGATAGGCAGTCGCTGCACTACAAGACCCAGCATGGCCCACCCGTACAATGTGTGATAGGCAGTCGCTGCACTACAAGTCCCAGCATGGCCCACCCGTACAATGTGTGATTGCCACTCACTGCACTACAAGCCCCAGCATGGCCTGCCTATAAAATGTGTGATAGGCAGTCGCTGCACTACAAGTCCCAGCATGGCTCGCCCGTACAATGTGTGATAGGCAGTCGCTGCACTACAAGTCCTAGCATGGCCCGCCTGTACAATGTGTGATAGGCAGTCGCAGCACTAAAAGTCCCAGCATGGCCCGCCCATAAAATATGTGATAGGCAGTCGCTGCACTACAATTCCCAGCATGGCCAGCCCCCACAATGTGTGATAGGTAGTCGCTGCACTACAAGTCCCTACATGGTCCACCCGTACAACGTTTCATAGGCAGTCGCTGCATTACAAGTCCCAGCATGGACCACCCATACGTATGATAGGCAGTCGCTGCACTACAAGTCCCAGCATGGCCCGCCTGTACAATATGTGATAGTAGCTGCACTACAAGTCCCAGCATGGCCCGCTCAGAAAATGTGTGATAGGCAGTCGCTGCACTACATGTCCTAGCATGGACCACCCATATGTGTGATAGGCAGTCGCTGCACTACATGTCCAAGCATGGACCACCCATACGTGTGATAGGCAGTAGCTACACTACAAGTCTCAGCATGGCATGCCCCCGCAATGTGTGATAGGCAGTCGCTGCACTACAAGTCCCAGCATGGCCTGCCCATAAAATGTGTGATAGGCAGTCGCTGCGCTACAAGTCCCAGCATGGCCCACCTATAAAATGTGTGATAGGCAGTCGCTGCACTACAAGTCCCAGCATGGCCCGCCCATAAAATATGTGATAGGCAGTCGCTGCACTACAAGTCCCAGCATGGACCGCCCGTAAAATGTGTGATAGGCAGTCGCTGCACTACAAGTCCCAGCATGGCCCACCTGTAAAATGTGTGGAAGGCAGTCGCTGCACTACAAGTCCCAGCATGGGCCGCCCATAAAATATGTGATAGGCATTCGCTGCACTACAAGTCCCAGCATGCTCCCCATACGTGCGATAGGTAGTCGCTGCACTAAGGGTCCCAGCATGGCCTGCTCGGAAAATGTGATAGGCAGTCGCTGCACTACAAGTCCCAGCATGGCCCGCCCGTAAAATGTGTGATAGTCAGTCGCTGCACTACAAGTCCCAGCATGGCCCGCCCGTACAATGTGTAATAGGCAGTCACCGCACTACTAGTCCCAGCATGCCCCCCCCCCCCCATATGCGCGATACGCAGTCGCTGCACTTACAAGTCCCAGCATGGCGCAACCGTACAATGTGTGATTGGCAGTCACTGCACTACAAGTCCCAGCATGGCCGCCCTCACAATGTGTGATAGGTAGTTGCCGCACTACAAGTCCCAGCATGGCCGCCTGTACAATGTGTGATTGGCAGTCGCTGCACTACAAGTCCCAGCATGGCACGCCCATACAATGTGTGATAGGCAGTCGCTGCACTACAAATCCCAGCATGGCCCGCCTGTACAATGTGTGATAGGCAGTCGCTGCACTACAAGTCCCAGCATGGTGCGCCCCCACAATGTGTGATAGTAGCTGCACTACATGTCCCAGCATGGCCCGTCTGTACAATATGTGATAGTAGCTGCACTACAAGTCCCAGCATGGCCCGCTCAGAAAATGTGTGATAGGCAGTCGCCTCACTTCATGTCCCAGCATGGACCACCCATACGTGTGATAGGCAGTCACTGCACTACAAGTCCCAGCATGGCCCGCCGATAAAATGTGTGATAGGCAGTCACTGCACTACAAGTCCCAGCATGGCCCGCTTGTACAATGTGTGATAGGCAGTCGCTGCACTACAAGTCCCAGCATGGCCCGCCTGTACAATGTGTGATAGGCAGTCATTGCACTACAAGTCCCAGCATGGCCCGCCTGTACAATGTGTGATAGACAGTCGCTGCACTACAAGTCCCAGCATGGCCCGTACAATGTGTGATAGGCAGTCGCTGCACTACAAGTCCCAGCATGGGCTGTACAATGTGTGATAGGCAGTCGCTGCACTACAACTCCCAGCATGGCCCACCCATAAAATGCGTGATAGGCAGTCGCTGCACTACAAGTCCCAGCATGGATCGCCCATATAATGTGTGATAGGCAGTCGCTGCACTACAAGTCCCAGCATGGCCCGCCCATAAAATATGTGATAGGCAGTCACTGCACTACAAATCCCAGCATGGCCCACCCATAAAATGTGTGGTAGGCAGCCGATGCACTACAAGTCCCAGCATGGCCCGCCCGTACAAGGTGTGTCAGTCACTGCACTACAAGTCCCAGCATGCCCCCCCCCATACGTGCAATAGGCAGTCGCTGCACTAAGGGTCCCAGCATGACCCGCTCGGAAAATGTGATAGGCAGTCGCTGCACTACAAGTCCCAGCATGCCCCCCACATACGCGCGATAGGCAGTCGCTGCACTACAAGTCCCAGCATGGCCCGCTCGTAAAATGTGTGATAGTCAGTCGCTGCACTACAAGTCCCAGCATGGCCCACCCGTACAATGTGTGATTGGCAGTCACGGCACTACAAGTCCCAGCATGGCCGTCCTCCCAATGTCTGATAGGCAGTCGCTGCACTACAAGTCCCAGTATTGGTCGCCCGTACAATGTGTCATAGGCAGTTGCTGCATTACAACTCCCAGCATGGCCCGCCCATAAAATGTGTGATAGGCAGTCGCTGCACCACGAGTCCCAGCATGGCCCGCCCATACAATGTGTGATAGGCAGTCGCTGCAATACAAGTCCCAGCATGGCCCGCCTGTACAATATGTGATAGGAAGTCGCTGCACTACAAGTCCCAGCATGGCCCGCCCGTAAAATGTTTGATAGGCAGTTGCTGCGCTACAAGTCCCAGCGTGGCCCGCCCCACAATGTGTGATAGTAGCTGCACTACAAGTCCCAGCATGGACCACCCATACGTGTGAGAGGCAGTCGCTGCACTACATGTCCCAGCATGGCCCGCCTGTACAATATGTGATAGTAGCTGCACTACAAGTCCCAGCATGGCCCGCCCAATGTAGGATAGGCAGTTGCTGCACTACAAGTCCCAACATGGCCCCGCCCGTAAAATGTGAATTAGGCAGTCGCTGCACTACAAGTCCCAGAATGGCCCGTCCGTACAATGTGTGATAGGCAGTCTCTGCACTACAAGTCCCAGCATGGCCCGTCCATAAAATGTGTGATAGGCAGTCGCTGCACTACATGTCCCAGCATGGCGCGCCTGTACAATGTGTGATAGGCAGTTGCTACACTACAAGTCCCAGCATGGCCGCCATTAAAACGTGTGATAGGCAACCGCTGCACTACAAGTCCCAGCATGACCCACCCCTACAATGGGATATAGGCAGTCGCTGCACTACAAGTCGAAGCATGGCCCGCCTGTACAATGTGTGATGGTCAGTTGCTGCACTACAAGTCCCAGCACAGCCCGCTCAGAAAAATGTGTGATAGGCAGTCGCTGCACTAAAAGTCCCTGCATGGTCCGCCTGTACAATGTGTGATAAGCAGTCACTGCACTACAAGTCCCAGCATGGACCACCCATACGTGTGATAGGCATTCGCTGCACTACAAGTTCCAGCATGGCCCGCCCATAAAATGTGTGATAGGCAGTCGCTGCACTACAAGACCCAGCATGGCCCACCCGTACAATATGTGATAGGCAGTCGCTGCACCAAAAGTCCCAGCATGGCCCGCCTGTACAATGTGTGATAGGCAGTCACTACACTACAAGTCCCAGCATGGCCGCCATTAAAACGTGTGATAGGAATTCGCTGCACTACAAGTCCCAGCATGACCCGCCCCTACAATGTGTGATAGGCAGTCGCTGCACTACAAGTCGCAGCATAGCCCGCCTGTACAATGTGTGATGGTCAGTAGCTGCACTACAAGTACCAGCATGGACCGCCTGTACAATGTGTGATAGGCAGTCGCTGCACTACAAGTCCCAGCATGCCCATGTGTAAAATGTGATAGGCAGTCGCTGCACTACAAGTCACTGCATGGATAGCCCATACAATGTGTGATAAGCAGTTGTTGCACTACAAGTCCCAGCATGGCCAACCCATACAATGTGTGATAGGCAGTCGCTGCACTACAAGTCCCAGCATGGCCCTCCTGTACAATGTATGATAAGAAGTTGCTGCACTACAAGTACCAGCATGGCCCGTGCAATGTGTGATAAGAAGTCGCTGCACTACAAGTCTCAGCATGGCTCACCCATAAAATGTGAGATAGGCAGTCGCTGCAGTATAAGTCCCAGCATGGCCCGCCCATAAAATGCCCATAAATTTTTTTTTTGTTCCTGCAAAGCAAACAACAATGGTTAACAACAGAACACAGTCACAGTCCTTCCCTACCTCCTTTGCCTCCCTTCCTGCATTCCTTCCTTCCTTCCTTCCTTCCTTCCTTCCTTTCTTTCTTTCTTTCTTTCTTTCTTTCTTTCTTTCTTTCCTTTCTTCCTTCCTTCCATCCATTCCCTCCCTTTTTTTCCTTCTCCTCCTTCCTCCATCCCCTTCCTTCCTTCCTTCCTTCCTCCCTCCCTCCCTCCTTCCTTCCTTCCTTCTTTCCTTCCTTCCTTCTTTCCTTCCTTCCTTCTTCCTCTCCTTTTGTTCTTACCTGGCCAATTTTTAGCGCAATTTAACCACTTGCCCTCCTTAGGATTTACCCCCCTTCCTGACCAGGCTTTTTTTTGCTGTTTGGCGCTGCACTACTTCAACTGAAAATTGCGCAGTCATGCAATGCTGTACCCAAATAAAATTTTCGCACAAATAGAGCTTTCTTTTGGTGGTATTTTATCACCTGTGCGCTTTTTATTTTTTGCGCTATAAACAAAATAAACACAAAAATTTTGATAAAAACCAATATTTTCTACTTTCAGCTATAAAAAATATATCGTAAACTCAAAGTTAGTCATAAATTTAAGATAAAATGTATTCTGCTACATGTTTTTGGTAAAAAAAATCCCAGTAAGTGTATATTGATTGCTTTGTGTGAAAGTTATAGCGTCTACAAACTATGGTATAGATAATTTGAAATTTACACAGCTTTTACTTTCTGACCGCGCATCACATCTCTTGAGGTGCTAAAATACCAGGATAGAACAAACACCCCCAAATGACCCCTTTTCGGAAAGTAGACACCCTAAGCTATCTGCTGAGAGACATATTGGGGTTTATTTACTAAAGCTGGAGAGTGCAAAATCAGACTCACTTCTGCATAGAAACCAATCAGCTTCCAGGTTTCATTGCCAAAGCTTCATTGAACAAGCTGAGGTTAGAAGCTGATTGGTTTCTATGCAGAAGGGAGTCTGATTTTGGACTCTCCAGCTTTAGTAAATAAACCCCATTGTGTTCATAGAAGATTTATTTTTTTTCCACAAGTTTCTGAAAAATCACAAAAACATTTTTTTTTTTACACAAAATTGTGATTTAAATGATTCATTTCTTGCACAAGCCATGGGTATATGTAGAATTACACCCCAAAATACATTCTGCTACTTCTACCGAGTGTGAGGATACCACACGTGTGAGACTTTTTGGGAGCCTAGCCACATACAGGAGCCTGAAATCCAATGACCACTTTGAAAACCTGAAGGTGCGTAACTTCTTCATTTCACTTCCTCACTACCTATCACAGTTTTGAAGGCCCTGACATGCCAGGATAGCACCAACCCCCTCCCAAATGACCCCTTTTTGGAAAGTAGACACTCCAGGGAATTTAAAAGGAGACATGGTAAGTATTTTGCAAATCTCATTTTTTCTCACAAGGTTTTGAAATATAAAAAAGAAAAGAAAAAATATGTTTTTGCTTTCTTTCTTCATTTTTCAAAAACTTGTGGCAACAAATGAGATCTGCAAAATACTTACCATGCTTCTTATCAAATTCCTTGGGGTGTCTACTTTCCAAAAATTGGTCATTTGGGGGGGTTTGGTGCTATTCTGGCATTCCAGGGCCTCCGAAACTGTGATAGGTAGTCAGGAAGTGTAATGAGGAAATAATGCCCTTTAAAAGCCATTGGATTTTGTGGTCCTGTACTTGGCTAGACTGCCAAAATGTCTCTCACCTGTGGTACCCCCAGAATGTATTTTGGAGAGTAAAAACGTGTGGTAAAAAAATAAATTCTTCTGTTGATTCAACATGCCTCTCAGCAAATAGTTTGGGGTGTCTACTTTCCAAAAAGGGGTAATTTTGGGGGGTGGGGGCATTTTATGCCCAGCATTAGAAGTTTATGCCACACATCACTCACTCTTCTAACCACCTGAAGACCAAGCCTTTTCTGACACTTTTTGTTCACATTACAAAAATCAGTATTTTTGCTAGGAAATTAAAGTGAACCCCCAAACATTATATATTAATTTAGAGCAGACACCCTAGTAAATAAAATGGTGGGTGCTGCAATTTTTTTGTCTCACATATTACTTACACAGAGATTTTTCAAACACAATTTTTTTTAAAAATATACACTTTTTTTCATTTTAATGCACAAAAACACAATATATTGGCCAATTATTTGGTAAGATATAAAAGATGATGCTATGCTGAGTAAATAGATATTAAACATGACATGCTTTAAAATTGCGCATGCCCTATGCAATGGCGACAAACTGCATACATTTTTAATACCTATAGGCAACGCTTTAAAAGCCTTTACAAGCTACCATTGTAGATTTACAGAAAAGGTCTAGAGCTATAATTACTGCCCTCGATCTGACGTTCATTGCAATACCTCACATGCATGGTGCAATCGCTGTTTCCATACTGGCACAGGGTCAACGCTCACGACCGCAGGTGTGCGCGTGCGCGGATGGGTGAGGGTACTTTTTTTCTGATTTATTTAATTATTTTTACACTGTCCCTTTAATTTTTTTTTTTTTAATCACTTTTAATGCTATCGCAGGGAGGGGGGGGGGCATTTTCTCCCGCTGCTTGTAAAAGCAATCCTGCAGCTAATTAACCACTAGGAATGCTTTTACATGAAAGCCCATTGCCGGCTGAAAAAAATGATACCAGGATAATGCCTGCAGCTGCAGGCATCACCCTGGTATAACCATTCAAAGTCCAGTGATGTACCAGTACGTCTCTGGTCCTTGTTGGGTGTATATGCTATGTTCTTTTTTTCTTTATGCAGCCTGTGGGCTGAATGAAAAAAATGAGAAGAAATCTCTGCCAGAAAAAGTGTGTGGTATGCCCACCATTAGAATACCTCCCTGCATCCACCCACTTCTAATGGTGGGCACACATGAAATGTGCCAACAAATATAAAATATATATGCCGAAGCATAGGGGCCATCAACCCACTGGCCATCCCAGGCCCCCATGCTTTGGCATATATTCTCTTTTTTTCAACTGCGGATGAAAAATCTCATCCGACAGCACTGCACACACCTACTTATGTCTATTCTGAAAGCAAGACCCTGTTGCTGTCAGAATAAACAGGTCAGTGCTGCAGTTTGACATTCCTGCAAATAAATCAACAATGGTTAACAATAAAACATAAACTCAATAAAACAACTTTATAAGGAAAAGTGTGTGGTGGTATGCCCACCATTAGAAACCTCCCTCAATCCACCCACTTCTAATGGTGGGCACACATGAAATGTGCCAACAAATATAAAATATATATGCCGAAGCATGGGGGCCATCCACCCACTGGCCACCCCAGGCCCCCATGCTTTGGCATATATTCTCTTTTTTTCAACTGCGGTTGAAAAATCTCATCCGACAGCACTGCACACACCTACTTATGTCTATTCTGAAAGCAAGACCCTGTTGCTGTCAGAATAAACAGGTCAGTGCTGCAGTTTGACATTCCTGCAAATAAATCAACAATGGTTAACAATAAAACATTAACTCAATAAAACAACTTTTTAATTGAAATATCTCTGCAAGGAGAAATGTGTGGTGGTATGCCCACCATTAGAAAACCTCCCTGCATCCACCCACTTCTAATGGTGGGCACACATGAAATGTGCCAACAAATATAAAATATATATGCCGAAGGTTGGGCAGTGAATGGGGGAAGTACGGGTGCTGCAGAATTTGTGGGCTGCCAATCGGGATTTGCAAACACATCCGGAAGGATACTAGGGGCTCTACGGGCCTGTGTGTGAATTCTTGGTGGCTGCGGGACACTACTTGTGCTCGCCACCGCACCAGCTTGTACTGCACTTATGGGACTCGCCACGTCACCAAGTGATACTGGAGTGCTGGTATGTATAATACCAGGATGTACTAGGCCGATGGTGCTTGCCATTTCACCAAAAGGTAGCGCGGCACTAGTACTGACACTCTGCTGCATATGAGAGTCATCATGCGTTTGTACCACATGTGTGAGACTTTTTGGGAGCCTAGCCACATACAGGAGCCTGAAATCCAATGACCACTTTGAAAGCCTGAAGGTGCGTAACTTCTTCATTTCACTTCCTCACTACCTATCACAGTTTTGGAGGCCCTGAAATGCCAGGATAGCACCAAACCCAGACAAATTACCCCTTTTTGGAAAGTAGACACTCCAAAGAATTTAAAAAGAGGCATGGTAAGTATTTTGCAGATCTCATTTTTTCTCACAAGGTTTTGAAATATAAAAAAAGGAAAGAATAAATATGTTTTTGTATTTTCTTCATTTTCCAAAAACTTGTGGCAACAAACGAGATCTGCAAAATACTCAACATGTTTCTTATCAAATTCCATGGGGTGTCTACTTTCCAAAAATGGGTCATTTGGGGGGGGTTGGTGCTATGCTGGCATTCCAGGGCCTCCGAAACTGTGATAGGTAGTCAGGAAGTGTAATGAGGAAATAAAGTCCTTTAAGAGCCTGAAGGTGCTTATTGGATTTTGGGGTCCTGTGCTTGGCTAGACTGCCAAAACGTCTCTCACATGTGGTACCCCCATACTCGGGAGAAGTAGCAGAATGTATTTTGGGGAGTAATTCTACATATACCTATGGCATGTGTGAGCAATAAATTATTTAAATGACAATTTTGTGTAAAAAAATTTTTTTGTTGTCATTTTCCAAAAACTTGTGGTAAAAATATAAATTCTTCTATTGATTCAACATGCCTCTCGGCAAACAGTTTGGGGTGTCTACTTTCCAAAAAGGGGTCATTTTGGGGGGTGGGGGCATTTTATGCCCAACATTAGAAGTTTATACCACACATCACTCACTCTTCTAACCACCTGAAGACCAAGCCTTTTCTGACACTTTTTGTTCAAAAAAATCAGTATATTTGATAGGAAATTAATTTGAACCCCAAATATTATATATTTTTTTAGAGCAGACACCCTAGTGAATAAAATGGTGGGTGCTGCAATTTTTTATCTCACATATTACTCACACAGCGATTTTTGAAACGCAATTTTTTTTTCAAATATACACCTTTTTTATTTCAATGCACAAAAACACAATATATTGGCCAATTATTTGGTAAGATATAAAAGATGATGCTATGCTGACTAAATAGATACCAAACATGACATGCTTTAAAATTGCGCATGCACTGTGCAATGGCGACAAACTGCAGACATTTGTAATATCTATAGACAATGTTTAACCACTTGCACTCCTGAGGATTTACCCCCCTTAATGACCAGGCCTTTTTTTTGCTGTTTGGCGCTGCACTAATTCAAATGATAATTGCGCGGTCATGCAATGCTGTACCCAAACAAAATTTACGTCCTTTTTCTCACACAAATAGAGCTTTCTTTTGGTGGTATTTTATCACCTGTGCGCTTTTTATTTTTTGCGCTATAAACAAAATAAACACAAAAATTTTGATAAAAACCAATATTTTCTACTTTCAGCTATAAAAAATATATCGTAAACTCAAAGTTAGTCATAAATTTAAGCCAAAATGTATTCTGCTACATGTTTTTGGTAAAAAAAAATCCCAGTAAGTGTATATTGATTGCTTTGTGTGAAAGTTATAGCGTCTACAAACTATGGTATAGATAATTTGAAATTTACACAGCTTTTACTTTCTGACCGCGCATCACATCTCTTGAGGTGCTAAAATACCAGGATAGAACAAACACCCCCAAATGACCCCTTTTCGGAAAGTAGACACCCTAAGCTATCTGCTGAGAGACATATTGGGGTTTATTTACTAAAGCTGGAGAGTGCAAAATCAGACTCACTTCTGCATAGAAATCAATCAGCTTCCAGGTTTCATTGCCAAAGCTTCATTGAACAAGCTGAGGTTAGAAGCTGATTGGTTTCTATGCAGAAGGGAGTCTGATTTTGGACTCTCCAGCTTTAGTAAATAAACCCCATTGTGTTCATAGAAGATTTATTTTTTTTCCACAAGTTTCTAAAAAATCACAAAAACATTTTTTTTTTACACAAAATTGTCATTTAAATGATTTATTTCTTGCACAAGCCATGGGTATATGTAGAATTACACCCCAAAATACATTCTGCTACTTCTACCGAGTATGTGGATACCACACGTGTGAGACTTTTTCGGAGCCTAGCCACATACAGGAGCCTGAAATCCAATGACCACTTTGAAAGCCTGAAGGTGCGTAACTTCTTCATTTCACTTCCTCACTACCTATCACAGTTTTGAAGGCCCTGACATGCCAGGATAGCACCAACCCCCTCCCAAATGACCCCTTTTTGGAAAGTAGACACTCCAGGGAATTTAAAAGGAGACATGGTAAGTATTTTGCAAATCTCATTTTTTTCTCACAAGGTTTTGAAATATAAAAAAGAAAAAAAAAATATGTTTTTGTTTTCTTTCTTCATTTTGCAAAAACTTGTGGCAACAAATGAGATCTGCAAAATACTTACCATGCTTCTTATCAAATTCCATGGGGTGTCTACTTTCCAAAAATTGGTCATTTGGGGGGGGGGGGTTTGGTGCTATTCTGGCATTCCAGGGCCTCCAAAACTGTGATAGGTAGTCAGGAAGTGTAATGAGGAAATAAAGCCCTTTAAAAGCCATTGGATTTTGGGGTCCTGTACTTGGCTAGACTGCCAAAATGTCTCTCACTTGTGGTGCCCCCATACTTGAGAGAAGTAGCAGAATGTATTTTGGGGAGTAAAAACTTGTGGTAAAAAAATAAATTCTTCTGTTGATTCAACATGCCTCTCAGCAAATAGTTTGGGGTGTCTACTTTCCAAAAAGGGGTAATTTTGGGGGGTGGGTGCATTTTATGCCCAGCATTAGAAGTTTATGCCACACATCACTCACTCTTCTAACCACCTGAAGACCAAGCCTTTTCTGACACTTTTTGTTCACATTACAAAAATCAGTATTTTTGCTAGGAAATTAAAGTGAACCCCCAAACATTATATATTAATTTAGAGCAGACACCCTAGTAAATAAAATGGTGGGTGCTGCAATTTTTTTTATCTCACATATTACTTACACAGAGATTTTTCAAACACAATTTTTTTGAAAAATATACACTTTTTTTCATTTTAATGCACAAAAACACAATATATTGGCCAAGTATTTGGTAAGATATAAAAGATGATGCTATGCTGAGTAAATAGATATTAAACATGACATGCTTTAAAATTGCGCATGCCCTATGCAATGGCGACAAACTGCATACATTTTTAAAATCTATAGGCAAAGCTTTAAAAGCCTTTACAAGCTACCATTTTAGATTTACAAAGAAGGTCTAGAGCAGTGGTTCTCAACCTTTCTAATGCCGCGACCCCTTAATACAGTTCCTCATGTTGTGGTGACCCCCAACCATAAAATTATTTTCATTGCTACTTCATAACTGTAATTTTGCAGTGGGAGGAGTAGTGCCATGTCATTGGTGTCAGTGGAAGGAGTAGTGCCCCATCACTGATGTCAGTGGGATGAATAGTGCCCCATTGTTGGTATCAGTGGGAGGAATAGTGCCCCGTCACTGATGTCAGTGGGATGAATAGTGCCCCATTGTTGGTATCAGTGGGGGGAATAGTGCCCCATCGTTGGTGTCAGTGGGAGGAGTAGTGCCCCATCGTTGGTGTCAGTGGGAGGAGTAGTGCCCCATCATTGGTGTCAGTGGGAGGAGTAGTGCCCCATCATTGGTGTCAGTGGGGGGAGTAGTGCCCCATCATTGGTGTCAGTGGGGGGAGTAGTGCTCCATCACTGGTGTCAGTGGGGGGAGTAGTGCCCCATCACTGGTGTCAGTGGGAGGAGTAGTGCTCCATCACTGGTGTCAGTGGGAGGAATAGTGCCACATCATTGGTGTCAGTGGGAGGAATAGTGCCCCATCATTGGTGTCAGTGGGGGGAGTAGTGCCCCATCATTGGTGTCAGTGGGGGGAGTAGTGCCCCATCATTGGTGTCAGTGGGGGGAGTAGTGCCCCATCATTGGTGTCAGTGGGGGGAGTAGTGCCCCATCATTGGTGTCAGTGGGGGGAGTAGTGCCCCATCATTGGTGTCAGTGGGGGGAGTAGTGCCCCATCATTGGTGTCAGTGGGAGGAATAGTGCCCCATCACTGGTGTCAGTGGGGGGAGTAGTGCCCCATCACTGGTGTCAGTGGGGGGAGTAGTGCCCCATCACTGGTGTCAGTGGGGGGAGTAGTGCCCCATCACTGGTGTCAGTGGGAGGAATAGTGCCACATCATTGGTGTCAGTGGGAGGAATAGTGCCCCATCACTGGTGTCAGTGGGAGGAATAGTGCCCCATCATTGGTGTCAGTGTGGTGGAGGGGAGAATAGTGCCCCATCATTGGGGTCGGGGGGGGGGGGAAATAGTGTCCCATCGTTGGTGTCAGTGGGGGGAGGAATAGTGCCCCATCATTGGTGTCAGTGGGAGGAATAGTGCCCCATCATTGATGTCAGTGTGGTGGAGGGGAGAATAGTGCCCCATCATTGGGGTCGGGGGGGGGGGAAAATAGTGCCCCATCGTTGGTGTCAGTGGGGGGAGGAATACTGCCCCATCGTTGGTGTCAGTGGGGGGAGGAATACTGCCCCATCGTTGGTGTTAGTGGGGGGAGGAATACTGCCCCATCGTTGGTGTCAGTGGGGGGAGGAATACTGCCCCATCGTTGGTGTCAGTGGGGGGAGGAATACTGCCCCATCGTTGGTGTCAGTGGGGGGAGGAATACTGCCCCATCGTTGGTGTCAGTGGGGGGAGGAATACTGCCCCATCGTTGGTGTCAGTGGGGGGAGGAATACTGCCCCATCGTTGGTGTCAGTGGGGGGAGGAATACTGCCCCATCGTTGGTGTCAGTGGGGGGAGGAATACTGCCCCATCGTTGGTGTCAGTGGGGGGAGGAATACTGCCCCATCGTTGGTGTCAGTGGGGGGAGGAATACTGCCCCATCGTTGGTGTCAGTGGGGGGAGGAATACTGCCCCATCGTTGGTGTCAGTGGGGGGAGGAATAGTGCCCCATCGTTGGTGTCAGTGGGGGGAAGAATAGTGCCCCATCGTTGGTGTCAGTGGGGGGAGGAATACTGCCCCATCGTTGGTGTCAGTGGGGGGAGGAATACTGCCCCATCGTTGGTGTCAGTGGGGGGAGGAATACTGCCCCATCGTTGGTGTCAGTGGGGGGAGGAATACTGCCCCATCGTTGGTGTCAGTGGGGGGAGGAATACTGCCCCATCGTTGGTGTCAGTGGGGGGAGGAATACTGCCCCATCGTTGGTGTCAGTGGGGGGGAGGAATAGTGCCACATCGTTGGTGTCAGTGGGGGGAGGAATAGTGCCACATCGTTGGTGTCAGTGGGGGGAGGAGTAGTGCCCCATCGTTGGTGTCAGTGGGGGGAGGAATAGTGCCCCATCGTTGGTATTAGTGACACAAATGATGGGGCACTATTCCTCCCACTGACACCAATGATACTTACCTTGCTGACCCCTGCTCCAGCCTGGGCTCGCTCTCTCACTTACCTGTCAGCTGTCTTCCTTCTCTGGCCGCTCTCCTCTTCACTCGCTCCCTCGGTCTTCTTTGATGTCCGCGCGCTGCCGCTTGGCTCCTCCTCTCCAAGCTCCACCTCCTCGCCGGTGATTGGCCACCTGTGTGCCTCTCCTGAGCTACAGTTCCGGTGGCCAATCAGCGGCGAGGAGGCGGAGCTGCTGAGCGATCTTGGAGGTGTGGCCGGGTGACAGCAGCGTATCATCCCGCCCACACATCGCCGGAGACTGCAGCGGTGTCTCGGTTCCTAAGACCATCGGAAATATGTGTTTTCCGATGGTCTTAGGCGACCCCTGGGAAATGGTCGTTCGACCCCCAAAGGGGTCGCGACCCCCAGGTTGAGAACCGCTGGTCTAGAGCTATAATTACTGCCCTCGATCTAAAGTTCATGGCAATACCTCACATGCATGGTGCAATCTCTGTTTCCATACTGGCACAGGGTCAACGCTCACGACCGCAGGTGTGCGTGTGTGCGGATGGGTGAGGGTACTTTTTTTTTCTTTTTTTTCTGATTTATTTAATTATTTTTACACTGTCCCTTTAATTTTTTTTTTTTTTATCACTTTTAATGCTATCGCAGGGAGGGGGGGGCATTTTCTCCCACTGCTTGTAAAAGCAATCCTGCAGCTAATTAACCACTAGGAATGCTTTTACATGAAAGCCCATTGCCGGCTGAAAAAAATGATACCAGGATAATGCCTGCAGCTGCAGGCATCACCCTGGTATAACCATTCAAAGTCCAGTGATGTACCAGTACGTCTCTGGTCCTTGTTGGGTGTATATGCTATGTTCTTTTTTTCTTTATGCAGCCTGTGGGCTGAATGAAAAAAAAGAGAAGAAATCTCTGCCAGAAAAAGTGTGTGGTATGCCCACCATTAGAATACCTCCCTGCATCCACCCACTTCTAATGGTGGGCACACATGAAATGTGCCAACAAATATAAAATATATATGCCGAAGCATAGGGGCCATCCACCCACTGGCCATCCCATGCTTTGGCATATATTCTCTTTTTTTCAACTGCGGATGAAAAATCTCATCCGACAGCACTGCAAACACCTACTTATGTCTATTCTGAAAGCAAGACCCTGTTGCTGTCAGAATAAACAGGTCAGTGCTGCAGTTTGACATTCCTGCAAATAAATCAACAATGGTTAACAATAAAACATAAACTCAATAAAACAACTTTATAAGGAAAAGTGTGTGGTGGTATGCCCACCATTAGAAACCTCCCTCAATCCACCCACTTCTAATGGTGGGCACACATGAAATGTGCCAACAAATATAAAATATATGTGCCGAAGCATGGGGGCCATCCACCCACTGGCCACCCCAGGCCCCCATGCTTTGGCATATATTCTCTTTTTTTCAACTGCGGATGAAAAATCTCATCCGACAGCACTGCACACACCTACTTATGTCTATTCTGAAAGCAAGACCCTGTTGCTGTCAGAATAAACAGGTCAGTGCTGCAGTTTGACATTCCTGCAAATAAATCAACAATGGTTAACAATAAAACATTAACTCAATAAAACAACTTTATAATTGAAATATCTCTGCAAGGAAAAATGTGTGGTGGTATGCCCACCATTAGAAAACCTCCCTGCAGCCACCCACTTCTAATGGTGGGCACACATGAAATGTGCCAACAAATATAAAATATATATGCCGAAGTTTGGGCAGTGAATGGGGGAAGTACGGGTGCTGCAGAATTTGTGGGCTGCCAATCGGGATTTGCAAACACATCCGCAAGGATACTAGGGGTTCTACGGGCCTGTGTGTGAATTCTTGGTGGCTGCGGGACACTACTTGTGCTCACCACCGCACCAGCTTGTACTGCACTTATGGGACTCGCCACGTCACCAAGTGATACTGCAGTGCTGGTATGTATAATACCAGGATGTACTAGGCCGATGGTGCTTGCCATTTCACCAAAAGGTAGCGCGGCACTAGTACTGACACTCTGCTGCATATGAGAGTCATCATGCGTTTGTACCACATGTGTGAGACTTTTTGGGAGCCTAGCCACATACAGGAGCCTGAAATCCAATGACCACTTTGAAAGCCTGAAGGTGCGTAACTTCTTCATTTCACTTCCTCACTACCTATCACAGTTTTGGAGGCCCTGAAATGCCAAGATAGCACCAAACCCAGACAAATTACCCCTTTTTGGAAAGTAGACACTCCAAAGAATTTAAAAAGAGGCATGGTAAGTATTTTGCAGATCTCATTTTTTCTCACAAGGTTTTGAAATATAAAAAAAGGAAAGAATAAATATGTTTTTGTATTTTCTTCATTTTCCAAAAACTTGTGGCAACAAACGAGATCTGCAAAATACTCAACATGTTTCTTATCAAATTCCATGGGGTGTCTACTTTCCAAAAATGGGTCATTTGGGGGGGGTTTGGTGCTATGCTGGCATTCCAGGGCCTCCGAAACTGTGATAGGTAGTCAGGAAGTGTAATGAGGAAATAAAGCCCTTTAAGAGCCTGAAGGTGCTTATTGGATTTTGGGGTCCTGTGCTTGGCTAGACTGCCAAAACGTCTCTCACATGTGGTACCCCCATACTCGGGAGAAGTAGCAGAATGTATTTTGGGGAGTAATTCTACATATACCTATGGCATGTGTGAGCAATAAATTATTTAAATGACAATTTTGTGTAAAAAAATTTTTTTGTTGTCATTTTCCAAAAACTTGTGGTAAAAATATAAATTCTTCTATTGATTCAACATGCCTCTCGGCAAACAGTTTGGGGTGTCTACTTTCCAAAAAGGGGTCATTTTGGGGGGTGGGGGCATTTTATGCCCAACATTAGAAGTTTATACCACACATCACTCACTCTTCTAACCACCTGAAGACCAAGCCTTTTCTGACACTTTTTGTTCAAAAAAATCAGTATATTTGATAGGAAATTAATTTGAACCCCAAATATTATATATTTTTTTAGAGCAGACACCCTAGTGAATAAAATGGTGGGTGCTGCAATTTTTTATCTCACATATTACTCACACAGCGATTTTTGAAACGCAATTTTTTTTTCAAATATACACTTTTTTTATTTCAATGCACAAAAACACAATATATTGGCCAATTATTTGGTAAGATATAAAAGATGATGCTATGCTGACTAAATAGATACCAAACATGACATGCTTTAAAATTGCGCATGCACTGTGCAATGGCGACAAACTGCAGACATTTGTAATATCTATAGACAATGTTTAACCACTTGCACTCCTGAGGATTTACCCCCCTTAATGACCAGGCCTTTTTTTTGCTGTTTGGCGCTGCACTACTTCAAATGATAATTGCGCGGTCATGCAATGCTGTACCCAAACAAAATTTACGTCCTTTTTCTCATACAAATAGAGCTTTCTTTTGGTGGTATTTTATCACCTGTGCGCTTTTTATTTTTTGCGCTATAAACAAAATAAACACAAAAATTTTGATAAAAACCAATATTTTCTACTTTCAGCTATAAAAAATATATCGTAAACTCAAAGTTAGTCATAAATTTAAGCCAAAATGTATTCTGCTAAATGTTTTTGGTAAAAAAAAATCCCAGTAAGTGTATATTGATTGCTTTGTGTGAAAGTTATAGCGTCTACAAACTATGGTATAGATAATTTGAAATTTACACAGCTTTTACTTTCTGACCGCGCATCACATCTCTTGAGGTGCTAAAATACCAGGATAGAACAAACACCCCCAAATGACCCCTTTTCGGAAAGTAGACACCCTAAGCTATCTGCTGAGAGACATATTGGGGTTTATTTACTAAAGCTGGAGAGTGCAAAATCAGACTCACTTCTGCATAGAAATCAATCAGCTTCCAGGTTTCATTGCCAAAGCTTCATTGAACAAGCTGAGGTTAGAAGCTGATTGGTTTCTATGCAGAAGGGAGTCTGATTTTGGACTCTCCAGCTTTAGTAAATAAACCCCATTGTGTTCATAGAAGATTTATTTTTTTTCCACAAGTTTCTGAAAAATCACAAAAACATTTTTTTTTTACACAAAATTGTCATTTAAATGATTTATTTCTTGCACAAGCCATGGGTATATGTAGAATTACACCCCAAAATACATTCTGCTACTTCTACCGAGTATGTGGATACCACACGTGTGAGACTTTTTCGGAGCCTAGCCACATACAGGAGCCTGAAATCCAATGACCACTTTGAAAGCCTGAAGGTGCGTAACTTCTTCATTTCACTTCCTCACTACCTATCACAGTTTTGAAGGCCCTGACATGCCAGGATAGCACCAACCCCCTCCCAAATGACCCCTTTTTGGAAAGTAGACACTCCAGGGAATTTAAAAGGAGACATGGTAAGTATTTTGCAAATCTCATTTTTTT
Organism: Staurois parvus; assembly: GCF_062004578.1. Taxonomy (NCBI): domain Eukaryota; kingdom Metazoa; phylum Chordata; class Amphibia; order Anura; family Ranidae; genus Staurois; species Staurois parvus. The sequence goes on along the minus strand of NW_028318176.1, from coordinate 459,036 downwards.
CTCACAAGGTTTTGAAATATAAAAAAGAAAAAAAAAATATGTTTTTGTTTTCTTTCTTCATTTTGCAAAAACTTGTGGCAACAAATGAGATCTGCAAAATACTTACTATGCTTCTTATCAAATTCCATGGGGTGTCCACTTTCCAAAAATTGGTCATTTGGGGGGGGGGGGGGGTTTGGTGCTATTCTGGCATTCCAGGGCCTCTGAAACTGTGATAGGTAGTCAGGAAGTGTAATGAGGAAATAAAGCCCTTTAAAAGCAATTGGATTTTGGGGTCCTGTACTTGGCTAGACTGCCAAAATGTCTCTCACATGTGGTACCCCCATACTTGAGAGAAGTAGCAGAATGTATTTTGGGGAGTAAAAACTTGTGGTAAAAAAATAAATTCTTCTGTTGATTCAACATGCCTCTCAGCAAATAGTTTGGGGTGTCTACTTTCCAAAAAGGGGTAATTTTGGGGGGTGGGTGCATTTTATGCCCAGCATTAGAAGTTTATGCCACACATCACTCACTCTTCTAACCACCTGAAGACCAAGCCTTTTCTGACACTTTTTGTTCACATTACAAAAATCAGTATTTTTGCTAGGAAATTAAAGTGAACCCCCAAACATTATCTATTAATTTAGAGCAGACACCCTAGTAAATAAAATGGTGGGTGCTGCAATTTTTTTTATCTCACATATTACTTACACAGAGATTTTTCAAACACAATTTTTTTGAAAAATATACACTTTTTTTCATTTTAATGCACAAAAACACAATATATTGGCCAAGTATTTGGTAAGATATAAAAGATGATGCTATGCTGAGTAAATAGATATTAAACATGACATGCTTTAAAATTGCGCATGCCCTATGCAATGGCGACAAACTGCATACATTTTTAAAATCTATAGGCAAAGCTTTAAAAGCCTTTACAAGCTACCATTTTAGATTTACAAAGAAGGTCTAGAGCTATAATTACTGCCCTCGATCTAAAGTTCATGGCAATACCTCACATGCATGGTGCAATCTCTGTTTCCATACTGGCACAGGGTCAACGCTCACGACCGCAGGTGTGCGTGTGTGCGGATGGGTGAGGGTACTTTTTTTTTCTTTTTTTTCTGATTTATTTAATTATTTTTACACTGTCCCTTTAATTTATTTTTTTTTTATCACTTTTAATGCTATCGCAGGGAGGGGGGGGCATTTTCTCCCACTGCTTGTAAAAGCAATCCTGCAGCTAATTAACCACTAGGAATGCTTTTACATGAAAGCCCATTGCCGGCTGAAAAAAATGATACCAGGATACTGCCTGCAGCTGCAGGCATCACCCTGGTATAACCATTCAAAGTCCAGTGATGTACCAGTACGTCTCTGGTCCTTGTTGGGTGTATATGCTATGTTCTTTTTTTCTTTATGCAGCCTGTGGGCTGAATGAAAAAAAAGAGAAGAAATCTCTGCCAGAAAAAGTGTGTGGTATGCCCACCATTAGAATACCTCCCTGCATCCACCCACTTCTAATGGTGGGCACACATGAAATGTGCCAACAAATATAAAATATATATGCCGAAGCATAGGGGCCATCCACCCACTGGCCATCCCATGCTTTGGCATATATTCTCTTTTTTTCAACTGCGGATGAAAAATCTCATCCGACAGCACTGCAAACACCTACTTATGTCTATTCTGAAAGCAAGACCCTGTTGCTGTCAGAATAAACAGGTCAGTGCTGCAGTTTGACATTCCTGCAAATAAATCAACAATGGTTAACAATAAAACATAAACTCAATAAAACAACTTTATAAGGAAAAGTGTGTGGTGGTATGCCCACCATTAGAAACCTCCCTCAATCCACCCACTTCTAATGGTGGGCACACATGAAATGTGCCAACAAATATAAAATATATGTGCCGAAGCATGGGGGCCATCCACCCACTGGCCACCCCAGGCCCCCATGCTTTGGCATATATTCTCTTTTTTTCAACTGCGGATGAAAAATCTCATCCGACAGCACTGCACACACCTACTTATGTCTATTCTGAAAGCAAGACCCTGTTGCTGTCAGAATAAACAGGTCAGTGCTGCAGTTTGACATTCCTGCAAATAAATCAACAATGGTTAACAATACAACATAAACTCAATAAAACAACTTTATAAGGAAAAGTGTGTGGTGGTATGCCCACCATTAGAAACCTCCCTCAATCCACCCACTTCTAATGGTGGGCACACATGAAATGTGCCAACAAATATAAAATATATATGCCGAAGCATGGGGGCCATCCACCCACTGGCCACCCCAGGCCCCCATGCTTTGGCATATATTCTCTTTTTTTCAACTGCGGATGAAAAATCGCATCCGACAGCACTGCACACACCTACTTATGTCTATTCTGAAAGCAAGACCCTGTTGCTGTCAGAATAAACAGGTCAGTGCTGCAGTTTGACATTCCTGCAAATAAATCAACAATGGTTAACAATAAAACATTAACTCAATAAAACAACTTTATAATTGAAATATCTCTGCAAGGAAAAATGTGTGGTGGTATGCCCACCATTAGAAAACCTCCCTGCATCCACCCACTTCTAATGGTGGGCACACATGAAATGTGCCAACAAATATAAAATATATATGCCGAAGGTTGGGCAGTGAATGGGAGAAGTACAGGTGCTGCTGAATTTGTGGGCTGCCAATCGGGATTTGCAAACACATCTGGAAGGACACTAGGGGCTCTACGGGCCTGTGTGTGAATTCTTGGTGGCTGCGGGACACTACTTGTGCTCGCCACCGCACCAGCTTGTACTGCACTTATGGGACTCGCCACGTCACCAAGTGATACTGCAGTGCTGGTATGTACAATACCAGGATGTACTAGGCCGATGGTGCTTGCCATTTCACCAAAAGGTAGCGCGGCACTAGTACTGACACTCTGCTGCATATGAGAGTCATCATGCGTTTGTACCACCTCAGCAACCTGGAAATGGGGTCGGGTACACCTGATCTTAGCAAGGACCTTTTCTCCGTCATCTGAGCTAACTGTCAGGGTGCCGCTGCTGTCTACAGGCTCATATTCTGAGGGAGATTCTGTCAGTCAGTCTTCCCCTTCGCTCTCACCTGACATGCTCAGAATCCTGTAGGCCTCTCCACTAAAGTACCTTTGGTTGGACATTTTGGCCACTAAATGTATATGTACCTAGTGTGACTCATGACAAAAAGAGGGCCTAGCTGTCAAGGACTGCTTGAACCGCTACAAAAAATTTACCGACAAGTGCTAACAGAGATCAGGCCTGATTCTGTGAACACTGCGGTTTTGTGTGTAATTTATCAAGTGACAGTTATCTACTGACACTGCACTTGCTGGGGGAGGGATGGGGGAGTAGGGGTTAAACGCAGGTGCTGGCAGGTGTCGGGGCTGATCCCGCTAACGCTGCATTTTTGGGGACACTATACTAATGTGAACGCTGGTGTAGCGCTGAACTGATCAAAGATATTGATCCAATCAGACACTATACTAGCAATAGAGGTTTAGTGTGCAAGTGAGCATGTTCCTGGCAATCAAGGGGTTAAATGTGATTACTGGTGTACTAGCGGGCTATCTGACGCTATCTGGGAGGGGCGCTAACACTATCAGAAGTCGCCAGCAACACTAATACAGTGATCAGTAAAAATCTGTGCACTGTAAACAATGACACTGGTGACAGGGAAGTGAAGGGGTTAACTGGGGGGGTGATCAATGGGTTAAATGTGACCTAGGTGTGTTCTGTTAGTGTAGTGCTTTGTACTCATGTTTTCTGTGTCTTCTTCTCTCTCTGGGACGGAATGTGCCCAGGCAGAGAAGATTTACATCATATCCTGTCCTGTGTAACTGTCAACACAGGACAGGATAGGACAGGGACCGATCATTCAACTTCAGCCGGATATCACTGGCTAAAATTGAATGAGTGGTCCCTCGGGGATCGAATCGTGACACCCGCGGGAGCATGGGAGCGCGAATGATGTCTAGAAACGTGATATTGCACAGCGGTGCCACCCTGCTGCAGTATATGTACTGTGGCTGGTTGGCAACCGGTTAAAACACACCCCTCCTCTCTCACCCCCCCCCATCACCAAGTGTCCTATCAAGACTTGCATCTGTTTTTTTACATTTATACATTTCATACAATTAAATTTTTTACATTTATACAATTTTTTTTTTTCAAATATCAACTTCTAAAAACATCTTATATAACTACATTTCTTACACATATATATTTTTTTTTTTTTCTTATCAAACATCAATTACTAATAAAGATAACAAAAAATAATAATACGATACCATTTTTAGCGCAATTTAAAACACACCCCTCCTCTCTCACCCCCATCACTTAGTGTCCTATCAAGACATTCCCCTGTTTTTTGACATTTATAAATTTTACACAATTAAATTTTTTAAATATATACAATTTTTTCTTGGGGGGGGTTCAAATATCAACTTCTAAGAACATTTTATATAACGACATTTCCTACATATACATATATATATATTTTTTTATATATATATATATATTTTTTTATATTATTTTTTTTTTCTTATCAAACATCAACTACTAATAAAGATAATATAAAATAATAATACGATACAATTTTTAGTGCAATTTAAAACACATCCCTCCACTCTCACCCCCCCCCCATCCCCCATCACTAAGTGACCTATCAAGATTTTCCCGTTTTTTGACATTTATACATTTTATAAAATTACATTTTTTAAATATATACAATTATTTTTTTTTGGGGGGGTTCAAATATCAACTTCTAAGAACATTTTATATAACTACATTTCTTACATATACATATATTTTATTTTTTTTTTGAGGTTTTTTTTTTTTTTTATTTTTTTTTTTTTTTAGATTTTTTTTTTTCTTATCAAACATCAACTACTAACAAAGATAATAAAAAATAATAATACGATCGATGGACTTTTCCTCCTCTTCATCTCCATTTCTGCCAGTGATGTTATTCAGGCATCTGGAAATATAGAGAAAAGATCGTTACACATTATGGACTAAAACCACATGGAATTCACCATCTTCATCCATTTCAACATCAAACCAAAGGATCATGTCCTCAATCTGCATGTTCAAGACTTCCTGGATGTTGAGTCTCCGTGGCTCTTGTGCATTAGGGATAGCTGCCCGGCAAATGGGACACGTGGCGCTCTCCCTGATCCATCTTTGGATGCAGGCAGGGTGGAAAACATGAGAGCACTGGAGAACCCTAGTCTCCTCTCCAGCGCCGTATTCAGCCAAACAGATGGAACAAGTCGGCTGCTCCTCACCCTGCTGCTCCATAGCCGGTGGTCCCTCTTGTACCGGGTTGTTGGCAGCCTCCCTAATGCGATCTCTTGGAGAACGGCGTCTGCGAATAGCATTGGTGTCCTCCCGTCTCCGACGACGTTGCCCTCTGGACCTTGTCCTATGAGCAATCGGAGACTCTCGGCCTTCCCGAGCTGATGATCTGCGCCTTGAAGGTCGTGGCATCCTGATGGTGTTGGATGCCAATGTACCTAAAAAAAAGCTAAAAAATGACAATATTAATAATAATATTGTAAACAATAACAGTATAATACTGATGGCAATATCAATTTTTAAGAATAATGAAAATCGCAGTTGTCGCAGGAGACGTGCTCTGGCGATGTGCATCGGTCGGCGACCTGTGCAGGAGTGATCTGATTGCCACTTCCTGTCCGGGGTCCTGCTGTGTTTGGGCTGCCTTTTGTTATGCCTGATGACTTGCAATTTTTTTTCGGTCATGAAACGCTATATTTTGATAAATTTGATATTATTCTATAGATTTTACATAGAATGAAATATTACTGTGGCCATTTTAAAGTTATTTTTCAATTTTGCCACTAGATGGCACTGTGTGGGCATTCTGCACGGCTGTAATACCGCTGGTTGCCATGGATGTCTCCCTTCCTGATCGGCTCCATACAGGGCATACGAAGTTGTTGCTGGCTTTTAACGGCCATGTCTTCCTATATTTCTGTATAGGAGGCTAATCCCGGAGCTGAGGCAGAAAACGGACAGTCCCCAGAGACGATAGGAGCGGTCGGCTGTCGGCATAACGGTCACCGAGGAGAACAGAGCTGAGCAGGTAGGAGATAGAGCGGGAAGGAGAGCCGGGGGTGGTGCTGAGGAGGGGCCGGGGTGGTGAGGAGAAGGCTGGGCCTGCTGGGTGGTGTAGTCCGCAGGGGGTGTTGTGGAGGGGGCTATGTATGGAGTGTGTTATAGAGGTGATGATATCCGGCTATAGAGGTGATGATATCCAGGAGAGGGACAGACGTAGCTGGATCTCCCCCATTATGTGCCCCCATCACCCCCCAGTGTCCCCTCATCTTCCAGTCCCCCTCCCCCCCTCAGGCCTGCCCAGGGTACAGCTCATTGCTTTCCTTTCCTGACTTTGTTGCTGGATAGCAGGCGGCTGCAAGTGTGGTGATGAGGATCCCACCTTTAGGCCCCGTTCACCTCTGGTGATTTGGGATGGCAATTGTGTTTGTTCCTGCGATTCGGAAATCGCACTGCAATCCTGGCGTGTGTTTGTGTGCCATCCATTATTAATGACACCTCAGACGTAGGAGCTTCTTTTGGGCGACAAGCTGGAGGAAGAACCGCGCCGCGTTCGAAGTGACATTATAAATGAATGAGACGCAAACAGACGTGGTACGCTTTGCCAGGATTGCAGGGCGATATGGAACGGCAGCAACTCTGCCCCATGATCCCGAATTGCCAGATGTGAATGGCCATCCGAAGCCTTAGAGTCCTGGTGCCCAACACACGGCCCCCCGGCCCTCTGCGTGTTGCTGGCGGGCTTTTGGGCACCAGGTACAGAGAAGAATGGCAGCAGAGTGGTGGGCACTTGATGGCTCTCTGTTCTGCTCTGTGTTCCAGCTCCTGCACTGAGGAGACACACTGTACTATGGATGGAGTTATCTCTGTCCCCAGTACATGTCCCAGCCTGGGAGAGGGAGAGCAACGCAGGAGCCTGTGATCAGGTAAGGTGGATGGGGGAGGGGGTTAATATTCACTGCTATGGACAGTAATGGGGAAAGTAGGGGGAGGATAATTTATAAGGGGGTTACTTTCACCGCCCTGATCAGTAATGGGGAGGGGGGGGTGAATTGTGAGGGGTTAACTTTCACTGTCATGATTAGGGAAGATTATGGAGGGGTTAAAGCGGAGTTCCACTCAAAAGCTCAAGCTCCCCTTATTTGCCCCTCCCCCTCTCTACTGCAATATTTGTCACCTTTTGTGGGGGTAGCGGGTACCTGGTTTGGCATGTACCCGCTCCCACTTCCATCTCAGTACGCCGTGGTTAAATGACTTGGAAGTTGGGCCCCCTCCTTGCTCCCGCAATGTCCTGGGAACTTTCACAGGTCCCAGGAGACTGCTGGACCAATCAGGAGGCGCAGCACTACTCATGCATGCGCAGTGGGCACCAGGCTGTGAAGCCTCAAGCTCTCACAGCCTGGTGCCCACAGTAGAGATGCCGGCATCGTGGAGGACAGAAGGAGAAAAGAGACTGTGCCGGTGAGTACATCGCTGGACCCTGGGACAGGTAAGTGTTTGTTTATTAAAAGTCAGCAGCTACAGTCTTCATAGATACTGACTTTTAATAAACACAAAACAGCTGGAACTCCACTTTAAAGTAGAGTTCCAGCTGAAAAAAACAAAAAACAAGAAGTCAGCAGCTACAAAAACTGTAGCTGCTGACTTTTAAAATACAGACACTTACCTGTCCCTCGGTCCAGTCGTGTCCTCATCACGGCTGGTTTCACCGGCCGTCTTCTCTCCCCGGCATCTTCAGTGTGGGCACCCGGCTGTGACAGCTTGTGGCATCACAGCCGGGTCCCCACTGCGCATACGCAAGAACCGCTGCGCTTTGTGAATTGCCCCGTAGTCCTGTGGGACCTGTCACATGTCCCATAAGACTACGGGGGGGAGGACAATTTCCGCTTCCGATCACCTAGGCGATCGCAGCAGAAGTTGGAGCTGGTACCTGTCAAATTTGGGTACCCCGCTCGCTCCCCAAAGGTGCCAATCGTTAATGGGGAGTGGGGACAAAGGCTTAAAGCGAAACTTCCCCGTTTGGGTGGAGCTCCGCTTTAACTTTTACTGCTATTGTCAGCAATGGGGGGGGGGGGGGTGTAGTTCGTGGAGGGGTTAACTTCACTACTATGGTCAGTAAGGGCCCTCTCACACTGCTCTGTAGCAAAATAATTGTAAAAACACATATAGGTGTACAGCAATTTTTCTGTGTTTCAGATGCATTTCTGGTGTGTTTTTTTATTGCTTACAGCTGTGCAAAATGGACATGTAACTCAAACACATTAAAATCGTGTGCGTTATTGTTGCGTTTTCAATTCATTTCTATGGGGAGCTGCATTTTTGGTGCGGTTTTCAAAACTAAAACGAAAGATGCAGCATGCAGGACTTTTCAAAATGCACCACAGCGCAGTGGTGTGAACATTCCCATAGGATTTAATGGGATTAATTTTTCTTGCATTTTCATGGCAAGGTAAAAGTGCAGGAAAAACATATCATTGTGAAAGGGCCCTAATGGGGGAAAGTGGGTGGGGTGAATTAGGAAGGGGTTAACTTTCACTGCCAAGATCAGCAATGGGAGGGGAGATCATGGAGGGTTCAGCTTTCACTTCCATAGTCAGTAATGGGAGGGGAGATTCTTAATTAATGCAGGGGAGGTTAAATTACACTTCATAGGGGGTTAACTTTCTCGGTCACTGAGCACCTATATGGCGAGGGGGTTACAGTTTACTGCCAATGAGGAGGGGTGGTTAATAGTAGTGACATTAGAGCTGGGAGCTGCTTATTGCAGCCATTGACACCAAAGCTGGGGTCTTATTGTTGCTTCCACTGACACCAAAGCTCTGCAGTTATTATTGCATTCCCTGACACCAATGCAGTGTTTATTTGCCTTCACTGATACTAATGCTGGGGCTTATTATTGCATCCACACTGAGACCAGTGCTGCTGCTTATTGCACCTATTGACTCCAATGCTGTTGGTTATTATTGTGTCCACTGACACCAGTGCTAGTGGTCATTGTACTCCATCTTTTTTAGTGTGCGTTGTGATACGCTGCAAAATATACAGTTGTATCATCATTTTAAAGCATTGAGATGCAATAAACTGCTGCTATTGTGTGGGCCTCTGCAAGTGTCGGGGGAGCACACTTGAGGCCTTCCATCATTTTTGCCCACCACTGTTTGAGTATAGCTCGTCCCAAAAACAAAAAGTAATGTATTGCAGCTGATCAGACCTCAGGACTGGTGGCTGCGTAGCCTCCCTAGCAGTCTGTTTATGTCAGTATTTCTGTGCTCAAAGCGGTACATTTTTTTGCATGGAAATATGTTGTTTTTTTATTGTAGGCCTGTCATTTTTAGGAATAACTCCCTGAAATCTGTCCGAACAAGAGTCTAGTAAACATCCCGGGTATGTTCAAATTTTAAACACGAAATCATAAATTATAATTTAATAAATAATCATAAAACATAATAATATAATAATTTATTTCAATAATATAATCAAACCAAAAACACTGAAATTTGAAATAGAGCGCCAAGTTCGCACATCACAAAATCGTTTTCAGTGTCTGATAACAAATTTCCCCACGAATCATTATCACTCATTTCTGCAAGTAGTTCTAATTTACTATCGCTGTTCTAAAACCGCTTTTGACCTAAAGGGACGCTTTTTGGACAACATGGACATTTCTCATTTTCCAGGCAGAAAGAACGGTAAAAATGCAGGCAGGGCACAGGACAAAGCACTCGGGACAACATGTATGTGAAATGGTTTGATATAGTAATGTTTTACTATGTGATTTTAGTGTATTTAGTGAATTTCACTTTTTGCCATTTTTAAATTTCCCGCCAGTTCCGTCCCCGTACGTCCCGACGTCGCAGGGAATGGAACCTCTAGGACAGATGCCAGCATCGGTCGGAGGAGATGGCCGGGGACGCTGCAGGGGGGACATCACCGGAGCTAAGGACAAGGTAAGTGCAGAAGGGATCCCGGAGCAACGCTGCAGGGTATTCCCGAGTGTAGCTCGTGGTTACCGCATGTGGTGCTGAAACTTCCTGAGCTACACTCGGGAATACCGCCAGGGGGGTTAATGACTCTTTCACACAGGCGTTGAAAATAGGCAGTTGGGTCACTTTTTTATGCTTCCCGAACGCCTATCAATGCCACTCAAAATTGTTAAAATAGGGAGTGGATGGAGGTGTTCTCTGCGTTGCTGCAAGGTAACAACAATGCTGCCTGCAGAGTTTGGCAGGCGTTGATGCTTTACAACTGACTCTATTCACTTCTATTGAAACGCACCCCAACCGCAGGTTAAATGGACTGTAAACGTGCCTATAGCGTTTAGAATGTGTTTACAGTGCAGATGTAAAGCATCAAAAGTGATCATTTCCTATTTTATAAACCCCACACAGGGCATTTAAGAGACACAACATGAATGCCTGTACAACACATGCTAAATGCTGATTAATGCTATAGGTGCGTTAATGTGCATTTAGGCTGCTTTAAAACTTAACGCCAGTGGGAAAGAGCCGTATGATTTCATGTTCGGTATATTTCTATTCTCCTGGTGATCCAACCAGTAACACAATTCCTATCCAGCACTGCATATAAAAAAAAATGGAATGATCTTTAGCCCTTTCACTGACTTAGCCGTTTTTGCATTTTTTTTGTGCACACGTTTAAAAATCATTTTAGGCCTGAAGATTACAGAAAAGCCCCAAACATTTTATATTTTCTGAAAGCAGACACCCTAGATCAATGTTTCTCAACCTTTTTTCAGTCAAATCACCCTTTAACCACTAGCCTACAGGGCACTTATACCCCCTTCCTGTCCAGGCCAATTTCCAGCTGTCAGCACTGTCACACTTTGAATGACAATTGTGCGGTCATGCAACAGTGTACCCATATGAAATTTTTATCATTTTTTTTTGACAGACAGAGCTTTATTTTGGTGGTATTTAATCACCTCTGGGTTTTTGTTTTTTTTTAGCAAACCAAAAACCACTGAACATTTTGAAAAAAAAAAATTTTTTTCTTAGTTTGTTATAAATTTTGTACATTTTTCTCCTTCAATGATGTGCGCTAATGAGGCTGCAGTGATGGGCACTGTTGGGCTGCACTGATGGACACTGATAAGTGGCACTGATGAGGAGGCACTGGTAGGTGGCACTGATGGGCATTGACAGGCATCACTGATGGGCACTGATATATGGCACTGATAGGCGGCACTGATAGGTGGCAATGATAGGTGGCACTGACTGGCACTATTAGGTGGCACTGATAGGCAGCACTGACAGGCACTAATGCACACTGATAGGTGACACTGATAGGCGGGACTGACTGGCACTGATAGGTGGCACTGATTGGCATTGATAGGTGGCACGGACTTGCACTGATGGGTGACACTGAAAGGCAGCTTAGATGGGCACTGATATGTGGCATTGATGTGCACTGATGGGCACTGGCAGGTGGCATGGATGAGCACTGAGAGCTGGCACTGATGGACACTGACAGGTGGCACTGCTGGGGCTACACTGATCATCAGGGCACACTGATCATCAGTGCCCTGATGATCAGTGTACATGTCCCCTCCGAGGAATGCCGATAACCGGCATTTCCCTGTTTACATGCGATCAGCTGTGATTGGACACAGCGGATCACGTGACCGAGCCGACATCTTTGGCTCTTTCCGTGGATCGGTGATCCGCTGTGTCTGAGGGACACAGCGCACCGCCAATCGCCGTACTGCGTGCTCCCGGAGCCGCGCATGTGCGGTGAGAACGGGAGGACGTCATATGATGTCCTTCCAGAACGAGAGAACTGCCTTGTGCCCGTCATTGGACTATATGGAGGGGGGCGGTTAAAATTATGGACAGTCCTGAGGCACCCTTTAAAATTTCAGACAGTCTTAAGGAACCCCATTCTAAAATGTGAAAAACTATTCTAATAGTTTTATATAACGCAGCAACATCCACACATGTAGGACACTCAACATTAGAGGTGATTTATTCTTCCAAAGCAAATACACTTTTGCACACTGGTCCTGACTAGTATTCCATTGTTTCTCTTCTCCCTCAGTTTTTCTCCAACACTGAGCTAAAGTGACCACAGCACTGATGGGAATGGGCAGGGGAGGGTCAAACTAGGATGCTGTGCAGGCAGCTGACATCCTCTTTATCAACTGATGATGTCATTGGTTGTCAGGACGCTGGCGGGTAGAAGGTCGTAATGGTGCACAATGATAACCTGTTGCTTTGTGTAACTAAAAGGCCGGCTTGTTCCACCCCCTGGCTTGTATACCAGTTTTGGGCAATTTTTAGACATTTTGCAAAGGCATCCCTGAAGAAACCTCAAGGCACCCCAGGGTGCCTGGGCACCCTGGTTGAGAAAGGCTACCCTAGAGAAAAAAATACTGGTAGTTCCAATTTTTTATGTCACACGATATTACCATAAAGGTCTAGGAAACGCACAATTTTAGTAAACAAAAAAACGCACTAAAGTGAATTTTAGGTCAAACAAATGCAAGAAATTACCCAAGTATTTGGTAAAATATAAAAGACAAGTTTTAGCCGATACCCAACATGCCAAACCTTAAATTTGTGTGCGCCTATGAAATGGCAACAAAATTCAGTACCCTATATTTCTATAGCTATGCGTTAAGGAGGAGGTCTTGTGCTAGAATGATTGCTCTCACTCTGACGGGCGCAGCGATATATAACGATATGGAGTTTGCATGTTCTCCCTGTGCCTGCGTGGGTTTCCTCCGGGTACTCCGGTTTCCTCCCACACTCCAAAGACATGCTGGTAGGTTAATTGGATCCTGTCTAAATTGGCCCTAGTATGTGTACGTATGAATGTGAGTTAGGGACCTTAGATTGTGCGCCCCTTGAGGGTTAAGGACTGATGTGAATGTACAATATATATGTAAAAGCACTGCGTAAATTGACAGCGCTATATAAGCACCTGAAATAATAATAATAAATAAATAACACGTGTATTGCAATTGACGTTTTCATACGTAGGCACCTTACATAGGTACATAGTTCTTCTGGCTGAAAAAAGACAAAAGTGCATCCAGTTTATCCATTAAAAAAAGAAAAAGGTTCTAATCCTACACCCACAGTTGATCCTTGACATGCGTGTTGATGTTCATACGTGCATATATGTGGGGGGCCTCAAAATGTTTTTGGAGGGGTATGTTATGTGCTTGGGATTAACTTTATTTTTTTTCCCAAAAAAGTGTTTTTTTCACTTTGCCTTTCGGGTCACAGAAAATAGGGGAGGAGAGCGGACTTTCGTGCAATGCTTACTTATTGCCATTCAACAGAGTATCTTTGTTGTCAGGCCTTTTGCTGCTGTGGTCTTGTGGTCTCTCCCTGTTGTCTTCCATGTCCAATCTTGCTGTACTGTGAAGCATCTCATTATGGTGATGGAGCAGTACCAATGTGTAAGAGGCAGGAGGGGAGGACAACTTAGATGCTCCCAGGAAGTGGAGCTTCGCCCAGTCAGAACAGATTGAGTTTTGGAAGTAGCGACTGTCTTTTGCACTTAAAATAGAATAAATAAATATTAGTAAGCCTTAAAAACAAGTGGAAGTGTTGCCCACATCAGCCTATCAGATTGCAGGTTACTGAAAACTCTTAGGGTCCTTTCACACGGGCGTTCCATATGTCCATTATTCATCTGTCCGTTTACAGATGAACAACGACCCCCATGTATTTCTATGGGCTAGCAGATGTAAACGGATGATAATCTGTTTACATCTGTTAATGTCCACATCCATTACCATCCGTTCTTTTTGAAAGGAAGAAAAACTTATTGTTCTTCCGTGTAAAAAAAAAAATGCAACAGATGAAAAACGGATGTAAATGGATGTAAACGGACATACGGTCTGTTTTTGCGTTGGTAAAGGATGTAAAAACTGACGAGAAACTGATTTAAACTGATCCGTTTTTTTCTTTGAAAAAATGTGACTGAAGTGATGAATAAACAGAATGCCCATGTGAAAGGACCCTTATGGCGCTTTGGGCAAAAATCCATTTTGATGGTATTCCCTATTTTATTGGTAAGGTTTCATAATCACTTCTCTGCTATTAATGCTGATTATTTTTAGCTTGCATAGCCATTATTTATTTATTTTTTATATAAAGCAGTGAAAGATTAGATCCCTTGCTGATCTCCTGCTATTGGGGCTCTGTTTTGAAGATCTCTTATCAATTACTGTTAGTGACAAAGGTTTTAGCAGTTAATGTCTATACAGCGTACAAACTTCAGCAGGAACCGGAAATAAATTGGTCAAAGTTCGTTCAGTGGATGGCCCTGTCGGCCCCTTCCCGTTTGACATTCTTTGACTGAAAAATAGAAGGAGTTGGATGGAAAATCAGATCCACAGCATAGATACAGAAATAAAAGATTGATGGGGGTGGAGGTAGGCCTTCCACTACTGTACTGAAAACAAAAGCATTGATATTTCTGTTGTGTTTCCGAGTTTGCATCGCTTCCTCTCTAATGAAACAATTGTCATTGGGATACTAAGGCTGGGGTTCTCCCTGTTAAGCTGGGGTTCACATTGTTGTGCTGTGGTGATGCAGACATTGGTGCGCTGCAATGCCATTCATTCCTAACCGCAACACAATGCGCAGTGATGTACTACACTGCATTGCAGTGTGCTGCGTCACAAAGAATTTTCCATGTACCTTTTTATTGTTGCGTTAGGCAGCCTATTCAAAAGAATGGGTAGGCTTATTGGAATGGACGGAATAATGCACATGCATTTACACAGCCAACAATGTGAATCTGTCCTACATGACAGGGAGTCCCGACTCCTGGACAGTGGTGTATTTTGGTTTTGTGCTGCCCTAGGCAAGACTAAAATCACTGACACCAATGATGGTGCCCCATCATTACTGTCAGTTTGTGAGGAATAGCGCTCCATCATTGGTGTCAGTGTGAGGAATAGTGCCCCATCATTGATGTCAGTGGGATGAATAGTGCCCCATCATTGGTGTCAGTGTGAGGAATAGCGCCCCATCATTGGTGTCAGTGGGATAAATAGTGCCCCATCATTAGTGTTAGTGGGAGGAATCGTGCCCCATCATTGGTGTCAGTGGGAGGAATCGTGCCCCATCATTGGTGTCAGTGGGAGGAATCGTGTCCATCATTGGTGTCAGGGGGAGGAATCGTGCCCCATTATTGGTATCAGTGGGAGGAATCGTGCCCCATTATTGGTGTCAGGGGGAGGAATCGTGCCCCATTATTGGTGTCAGGGGGAGGAATCGTGCCCCATTATTGGTATCAGTGGGAGGAATCGTGCCCCATCATTGGTGTCAGTGGGAGGAATAGTGCCACATCATTGGTATCAGTGGGAGGAATAGTGCCCCATCATTAGTGTCAGTAGGAGGAATAGTGCTCCATTATTGGTGTCAGTGGGAGGAATAGTGCTCAATCATTGGTATCAGTGGGAGGGATAGTGCCCCATCATTGGTGTCAGTGGGAGGAATAGTGCCCCATCATTGGTATCAGTGGGAGGAATAGTGCCCCATCATTAGTGTCAGTAGGAGGAATAGTGCTCCATTATTGGTGTCAGTGGGAGGAATATTGCTCCATCATTAGTGTCAGTGGGAGGAATAGTGCTCCATCATTGGTGTCAGTGGGAGGAATAGTGCCCCATCATTGGTGTCAGTGGGAGGAATAGTGCTCAATCATTGGTATCAGTGGGAGGGATTGTGCCCCATCATTGGTGTCAGTGGGAGGAATAGTGCCCCATCATTGGTGTCAGTGGGAGGAATAGTGCTCCATCATTGGTATCAGTGGGAGGGATAGTGCCCCATCATTGGTTTCAGTGGGAGGAATAGTGCCCCATCTTTGGTGTCAGTGGGTGGAAGTGCCCCATCATTGGTATCAGTGGGAGTAATAGTGTCCGATCATTGGTGTATCGGGCAGTGGGACAGGTGAGAGGCAGTGGGACAGGAGGAGCGCAGATGGACAGGTGAGGGGCAGTAGGACAGGAGAAGCGTAGAGGGACAGGTGGGGGGCAGCGTGACGGGGGGCATGGAACAGGTGAGGGGCAACGTAACAGGAGGAGAGCAGTGGGACGGGTGAGGGGCAGTGGGACAGGAGAAGGAGCACAGAGGGACAGGAGGAGCGCAGAAGGATAGGTGAGGGGCAGTGGGACAGCAGGAGAGCAGAGGGATAGGTGAGGGGCTGTGGTACAGGAGGAGCGTAGAGGGACAGGTAGGGTTCAGTGTGACGGGGGCATGGGACAGGATCGGGGCAACGGAACAGGAGGAGAGCAGTGGGACAGGAGAAGCGTAGAAGGATAGGTGAGGGGCAGTGGAACAGGAGGAGAGCAGAGGGATAGGTGAGGGGCTGTGGGACAGGAGGAGCGTAGAGGGACAGGTAGAGTTCAGTGTGACGGGGGGCATGGGACAGGATCGGGGCAGCGGGACAGGAGAAGCGCAGTGGGACAGGAGAAGCGTAGAAGGATAGGTGAGGGGCAGTGGGACAGGAGGAGCGCAGAGGGACAGGTGGGGGGCAGCGTGACAGGGGGCATGGGACAGGATCAGGGCAGCGGGACAGAAGGAGCGCAAAGGGACAGGTGGGGGGCAGCGTGACAGGAGGAGCACAGAGGGACAGGTGAGGGGCAGTGGGACAGGAGAGCACAGAGGG
This sequence comes from Staurois parvus, assembly GCF_062004578.1. Classification (NCBI taxonomy): domain Eukaryota; kingdom Metazoa; phylum Chordata; class Amphibia; order Anura; family Ranidae; genus Staurois; species Staurois parvus. The sequence goes on along the minus strand of NW_028318176.1, from coordinate 442,308 downwards.
ACAGGTGAGGGAGAGTGGGACAGGAGAGCACAGAGAGACAGGTGAGGGGCAGTGGGACAGGAGGAGCACAGAGGGACAGGTGAGGGGCAGTGGGACAGGAGGAGCACAGAGAGACAGGTGAGGGGCAGTGCGACAGAAGGAGCATAGGGGGGCAGCGGGACAGGAGAAGCGCAGTGGGACTGGTGAGGGGCAGTGGGACAGGAGGAGGGCAGTGGGACAGGTGAAGGAGCACAGAGGGACAGGAGGAGCGCAGAGGGATAGGTGGGGGGCAGCGTGACAGGGGGCATGGGACAGGATCGGGGCAGCTGGGCAGGAGAAGTGCAGAGTGACAGGTGAGGGGCAGCTGGACAGGAGGAGTGCAGAGGGACAGGTGAGGGGCAGCTGGACAGGAGGAGTGCAGAGGGATAGGTGAGGGGCAGCTGGACAGGAGGAGCGCAGAGGGACAGGTGGGGGGCAGTGGGGACAGATGGGGGGTAGTTGGACAATGTGGGGGACAGGAGGGTGGAAGTAGAACAGGTGGGGGGCAATGTGACGGGGGGACAGTGAGAAAGGAGTGGGGAAGCACCAGTCCTCCAAGCACTTACCTGTTCAGCAGCAGCTCCTCCAGATGGTGTCAGCATCACTCCAGGACGGCTGCCTGTGTCCCTTCTCCCCCAGGATCTCCGGCGGCAAAAGAGCGGGTGGGCTCCTCCACCCTGAGCTCGTCCTCTTCTGCTTCTTCCTTCGCTGGCACCTTCCTGCACATCCCGACACACTGACCCGCTCACCGCTGACCGGCCCACCACTCCGCTCTCCTCTGCAGCCGGTCCCTTGGCCTGGGTGACCCTTCTTGCCATGGCAGCCCTGTCCCTTTCCCACAGAAGTCTCGCTTCTGTAGGAAAGGGGGGGCGGCACTGCCGCCGTGCCGCCCCCTGAAACGTGCCGCCCTAGGCAAATGCCTTGTTTGCCTCGCAGCAAATACGCCCCTGCTCCTGGATAGGAGTATAAAAATGACAGAGGTTCTAATCTTCCTCCACTTTATACTAACACTGAAAAAAAAAATGTGGGCTGATCTGTTTTGCACTTGGCCTTTTGACAATGGAGCAGGCGGTCTGAAATGAGATTCATGAATAGGGTATGGAGGGAGTATACAGTATCGGTTAGGATGCACTCATACCTGAGCAGAGCGATTTTTAAAGCAATTTTTGTGCGTTTTTGCAAGAACATACAAGCATTTTAGAAGTGTATTACAAGTGTTTTGTTCAATTTGTTAGTATTCAAACTTCAGGGGTTTTTGTTTTTGCCAATTGGAAGCACTGGGGGGGAATCAGTTATATGAGCTAAAAAAAATTCTAAAATACACCTGAAAGAATGCTCGAATTTTCAGTTGTTGAAGTCTTTTGGGGCAAAATTGCTCAATTTTGTCTGAAAAGTAGCTCATATACTTTTCTGAGAGACAGGCATCCAGCTTCAAACAGGATGTTGAAATGTGAACATTGGCTGTTGAAAACAATGGGATTTGGATTGTTGAGCGATTTGGGCTTCTAGTTAAAAAATGCTTAGGTTTGAATGGGGCCTTAAAGTGGTTGTACAGGCTTAAGGTTTTTTGCCTTTATGCATTCTATGCAGAAAAAAAACATAAATTTAACTTTGGTGCAGTGTTGCATGACCGCGCAATTGCAAGTTAAAGTAAAGCTTCTGCAACTGCAAGTAATGCAAATCGCTTCTGTAACTGCTTCCGCCCTATAGCAGAAATACTGCTACAGGGCGGCACGGGTGTGCAAAATCATGTGTATATATATATGTGTGTGTGTGTGTGATTCGCGTTCCTGTGGTTTAACGCCCCTCCCAGGTAGAGTCAGATTGCCCATCAGTATACCAGTAATCACATTTAACCCCTTGATTGCCAGGAACACGCCCACATACACAATAAACCTCCATTGCTAATATAGTGTCTAAACTGATCAATATCTTTGATCAGATCAGCACTATACCAGCGCTCACATTAGTATAGTGTCCCCAAAAACACGGCGTTAGCGGGATTAGCCCCTACGCTTACCGCTCCCCCCTCCTCCCTCAGCAAGTGCAGTGTCAGTAGATCACTGCCACTTGATACATTGCACACAAAACCGCAGTGTTGGCAGAATCAGGCCTGATCTCTGCTAGCACTTGCCAGTAAATTTTGATGACTCTGATATGCAGCAGAGTGTCAGTACTAGTGCCACACTACCTTTTGGTGAACTGGCAAGCACCAGCGGCCTAGTACATCCTGGTCTTTCACATACCAGCACTGCAGTATCATTTGGAGACGTGGCAAGTCCCATAAGTGCATTACAAGCTGGCGTGGTGGCGAGCACAAGTAGTGTTCCGCAGCCACCAAGAATTTGCACCATGTGACCTAATGTGTGCCCACCATTAGAAGTGGGTGGATGCAGGGCGGTATATTCTAATGGTGGGCATACCAAACACCTTTTCTGACAGAGATTTCTTCTCTTTTTTCATTCAGCCCACACAAAATACAAAAAAAAAAGAACATAGCATATATACCCAACAAGGACCAGCGACGTACTGGTACATCACTGGACTTTGGTTATACCAGGATAATGCCTACAGCTGCAGGCATCATCCTGGTATCGTTTTTCTCAGCCGGCGATCGGCTTTAATGTAAAAGCAATCCTAGTGGCTAATTAGCTGCAGGATTGTTTTTACAAGCAGCGGGAGAGGATACCCCCGCCTCCCCCACTGCCTTCCATGGCCTTCTCAGGCAGTCCCGTGCCATCGGGCGAACCTGAGAATGCAGCTGGTGTTTCTGCCAGCTGACCATAGAACTGATTTCAGACCTGAATGGAGCCAATCATCTCTATAGTCTAAGAAATTGGAAGCTACGAGCATTTCATCGCTTCAGTTTTGCAGGATACAAACAGCACCATTTATAAATTGGGAAAGCATCTGATCACACCAATCTTGGTGAGATTAGATAATGTAAGGGCATAGGAGATATCTAGAGTCTCATAGACCCCAGATTTCTCAAAAAAGAATATATGACAATGCCCATTGAAGTTATAGGGGATATTTGCATTTCCTGTGATAGCATTAAAAGTGATCAAAAAAAAAAATGAAAGGGACAATGTAAAAATAATTAAAAAAATCAAAATAACTTTAAAAAAAAAAAGCATTGACCCTGTGCAGGTATGTAAACAGCGATTGCACCATGCATGTGAGGTATTTCCGTGAACGTCAGGTCAAGGGCAGTAATTCTAGCACTAGACCTCCTCTGTAAATCTAAAATGGTAGCTTTTAAAGGCTTTTAAAGCGTTGCCTATGGATATTAAAAATGTTTGCAGTTTGTGGCCATTGCACGGGGCATGCAGTTTTAAAGCATGTCATGTTTGGTATCGCTTTACTCAGAATACCATCATCTTTTAAATTTTACCAAATAATTGGCCAAAATATTGTGTTTTTGTGCATTGAAAGTAAAAAAGTGTATTTTTTCAAAAATATTGTGTTTGATAAATCGCTGCACGAGTACTATGGGACATAAAAAATTGCAGAACCCATCATTTTATTCACTAGAGTGTCTGCTTTAAAAAATATACAATGTTTGGGGGTTCAAAGTAATTTTCTAGCAAAGAATACTGATTATTTTCATGTGAGCAAAAAGTGTCAGAAAAGGCTTGGTCTTCAGGTGGTTAGAAGAGTGAATGATGTGTGGCATAAAATTCTTATGTTGGGCATAAAATGTCCCCCCCCCCTCCAAAATGACCCCTTTTTGGAAAGTAGACATCCCAAACTACTTGCTGAGAGGCATGTTAGGTCAATGGAAGGATTTTTTTTTTTACCACAAGTTTTTGGAACATGACTAAAAAAATAAATAAATATTATTTTTTTTACACAAAGTTGTCACTTAAATGATTTATTGTTCACACATGCCATGGGTATATGTGGAATCACTCCCCAAAATATATTTTGCTTCTTCTCCCGAGTATGGGGGTACCACATGTGAGAGACATTTTGACAGTCTAGCCAAGTACAGGACCCCAAAATCCAATAAGCACCTTCAAGTTTTTAAAGGGCTTTATTTCCTCATTACACTTCCTGACTACCTATCACAGTTTCGGAGGCCCTGAAATGCCAGGATAGCACCAACCCCCCCCCCAAAGGACCCCTTTTTGGAAAGTAGACACCCCAAGGAATTTGATAAGAAGCATGTTGAGTATTTTGCAGATCTCGTTTGGTGCTACAAGTTTTTGGGAAATGAAGAAAGAAAACAAAAATATATTTTTTCTTGTGAGAAAAAAATTTGATCTGCAAAATACTCACCATGCCCTTTTTTAAAATCCTTGGGGTGTCTACTTTCCAAAAAAAGGTCATTTGGGGGGGGGGGGGTTGGTGCTATCCTGGCATTTCAGGGCCTCCGAAACTGTGATAGGTAGTGAGGAAGTAAAATGAGGAAGTTATGCACCGTCAGGCTTTCAAAGTGGTCATTGGATTTCAAGCTCCTGTATGTGGCTAGGCTCCCAAAAAGTCTCACACATGTGGTATCATTATACTCAGTGGAAGTAGCAGAATGTATTTTGGGGTGTAATTCCACATATACCCATGGCTTGTGTGAGAAATATATAATTTAATTGACAACTTTGTGTAAAAAAAAAAAATGTTTTTGTCATTTTCCAAAAACTTGGGAAAAAAAAATACCTATTCAATGGACTCAATAGGGTTTATTTACTAAAGCTGGAGAGTCCAAAATCAGACTCCTTTCTGCATAGAAACCAATCAGCTTCCAGGTTTCATTGCCAAAGCTTCATTGAAGAAGCTGAGGTTAGAACAGCAATGGGCAAACTACGGCCCGCGGGCCGTATACGGCCTGGCGGACCTTTTAATCCGGCCCGCGGAGCTAGGCTCCCGCTAGGCTCCTCTCACAGTCCGCCCTGAAGACCGGTGCAGCATGAAAATCTGTCTCCTGTGAGGATCTGTCCCCCTTGACGTATCTGCGCATGTGCCGGAGATCGCCGATCGGCTGCTAATGCCTGAAACTGGCACATGCGCAGATACGTCGAGGGGGACAGATCCTCATAGGAGACAGATTTTCATGCTACACCGGAACGAAGCGGGAACAAGAGGAACAAGAGGAACGCGCGGAGCAAAGGTAAGTGAATTGACACAGGGCGGACTTGGGGACTTAATATGGGGGATGAATTAATATGGGGGATGAATTACTATAGGGGGGATGAATTACTATAGGGGGGATGAATTACTATGGTGGATGAATTACTATATGGGGGATGAATTACTATGGGGGATGAATTACTATAGGGGGGATGAATTACTATAGGGGGATAATTTACTACGGGGGATGAATTACTATGGGGGATGAATTACTATAGGGGGGATGAATTACTATAGGGGGATGAATTACTATGGGGGATGAATTACTATATGGGGGATGGATTACTATAGGGGGGATGAATTACTATGGGGGATGAATTACTATGGGGGATGAATTACTATATGGGGGATGAATTACTATAGGGGGGATGAATTACTATATGGGGGATGAATTACTATGGGGGATGAATTACTATAGGGGGGATGAATTACTATAGGGGGGATGAATTACTATGGGGGATGAATTACTATATGGGGGATGAATTACTATATGGGGGATGAATTACTATATGAGGGATGAATTACTATATGGGGGATGAATTACTATGGGGGATGAATTACTATATGGGGGATGAATTACTATATGAGGGATGAATTACTATAGGGGGGATGAATTACTATGGGGGATGAATTACTATATGGGGGATGAATTACTATGGGGGATGAAATACTATATGGGGGATGAATTACTATATGGGGGATGAATTACTATATGGGGGATGAATTACTATGGGGGTTGAATTACTATATGGGGGATGAATTACTATGGGGGATGAATTACTATATGGGGGACAAATTACTATATGGGGGACGAATTACTATGGGGGATGAATTACTATGGGGGACGAATTACTATGGGGGATGAATTACTATGGGGGATGAATTACTATGGGGGATGAATTACTATATGGGGGATGAATTACTATAGGGGGGGATGAATTACTATATGGGGGATTAATTACTATGCTTACTATGGGGGAATATTACTATACTTACTATGGATGACACATACACATCATTCATCTACTCTTGGTCCGGCCCCCGGGTCCAATATATGAACCCATTGCGGCCCTCAAGTCAAAAAGTTTGCCCACCCCTGGGTTAGAAGCTGATTGGTTTCTATGCAGAAGGGAGTCTGATTTTGGACTCTCCAGCTTTAGTAAATAAACCCCAATATGTCTCTCAGCAGATAGCTTAGGGTGTCTACTTTCCGAAAAGGGGTCATTTGGGGGTGTTTGTTCTATCCTGGTATTTTAACACTTCAAGAAATGTGATGGGCAGTCAGAAAGTAAAAGCTGCGTAAATCCCATTATCTATACCATAGTTTGTAGACGCTATAACTTTCACACAAAGCAACTAACATACACTTATTGGGATTTTGTAACCAAAAACATGTAGCAGAATACATTTTGGCCTAAATTTATGACAACATTTTTGTTTTTTGGATAGTTTTTATGCAAGAAATGAGAAAATATATATATTTTTTTTTTTCAAATTTTTTTTTTTGTTAAAACCTTTTAAGTTTATAGCGCCAAAAATAAAAAGCGCACAGGTGATTAAATACCACAGAAAGAAAGCTCTACTGTATTTGTGTGATGAAAAGGACGTAAATTTAATTTATGTAACATATTGCATGACCGCGCAATTGTCAGTTAAGCTAGTGCAGCGCTGTATAGCAAAACAATGGCGTAAATTGCAGTATCTATACCATAGTTTGTAGATGCTATACCTTTAACACAAAGCAATCAATATACACTTATTGGGATTTTTTTACCAAAAATTTGTAGCAAAATACATTTTGGCCTAAACTTATGACTAACTTTGAGTTTATTATATATTTTTTATAGCCGAAAGTAAAAAATATTGTATTTCTTAAAAATTTTCAGTCTTTTTTTCTTTATAGCACTAAAAATAAAAAGCTCACAGGTGATCAAATACCACCGAAAAGAAAGCTCTATTTGTGTGAGAAAAAGGATGTAAATTTTGTTTGTTTGTCGCGCAGTGTCAGTAAGTCACAATGAAGTTGCACTAAATAGTCGGGTTCAAAGTCGAGTGATCCAGGGCTTAATTTGGATCTAGATATGTAATCTAGATATCAGATATCTAATGAGTCTGTATTTCCTCAACCACTTGCCCTCCAGAGGATTTACCCCCCTCCTGACCAGGCCATTTTTTGCGATATGCTGCGTTACTTTAACTGACAATTGCGCGGTCATGCAGCGCTGTACATAAATGAAATGTATGTCCTTTTTTCCCAAGTAGAGCTTTCTTTTGGTGGCATTTGATCACTTCTGTGGTTTTTATTTTTTGTGCTATAAACAAAAAACAAACAATATTTCTTCCTAAATTTAGGCCAAAATGTATTCTGCTACGTCTTTGCTAAAAAATAAATGCCAATACATGTAAATTAATTGATTTACGTGGACGTTATAGCCTCTACAAATGGCGGTATATGCAGTGGTGTATTTATGTTTTGTGCTGCCCTAGGCCTCACAAAAATCGCCACCCCTCCCCATGCACCCTCACTGTCTTTACTGCACCAACGTTTGCTGGGCGGAACTTAGTGGTCGGCCACATCTTTCTGTGAAGGTGTCAGTTAATGGTATGAGCGGCGAGAAGGTGTCAGTATTTGGTATGAGCAGCGAAAAGGTGTCACTTAGTGGTATGAGCAGTGAGAAGGTGTCAGTATTTGGTATGAGCAGTGAGAAGGTGTCAGTATTTGGTATGAGCAGCGAGAAGGTGTCACTTAGTGGTATGAGCAGTGAGAAGGTGTCAGTATTTGGTATGAGCAGTGAGAAGGTGTCAGTATTTGGTATGAGCAGCGAGAAGGTGTCAGCGGTATGAGCGGCGAGAAGGTGTCAGTTAGCAGTATGAGCGGCGAGAAGGTGTCAGTTAGTGGTATGAGGGAAGAGAAGATGTCATTTAGTGGCATGAGTGTCGAGAAGGTGTCAGTTAGTGGAATGAGCTGCGAGAAGGTGTCAGTTAGTGGTATGAGCAGTGAGAAGGTGTCAGTATTTGGTATGAGCAGCGAGAAGGTGTCAGCGGTATAAGCGGCGAGAAGGTGTCAGTTAGTGGAATGAGCGGCGAGAAGGTGTCAGTTAGTGGTATGAGGGAAGAGAAGATGTCATTTAGTGGCATGAGCGGCAAGAAGGTGTCAGCTAGTGTTATGAGTCAGCCATCTGGCAGTCTCTGGTCAGTCTTGGTCAGTCACCTGTCAGTCTCGGTCATTCTCTGGTCAGTCACCTGGCAGTCTTGGTCAGTCTCTGGTCAGTCACCTGGCAGTCTCTGGTCAGTCTCGGTCAGTCTTGGTCAGTCTCTGGTCAGTCTTGGTCATTCTCTGGTCAGTCTTGGTCAGTCACCTAGCAGTCTCTGGTCAGTTTCGGTCAGTCACCTGTCAGTCTCGGTCAGTAACCTGGCAGTCTCGGTCAGTCACCTGGCAGTCTCTGGTCAGTCACCTGGCAGTCTCTGGTCAGTCACCTGTCAGTCTCGGTCAGTCACCTGTCAGTCTCGGTCAGTCACCTGTCAGTCTCGGTCAGTCACCTGTCAGTCTCTGGTCAGTCTCGGTCAGTCACCTGGCAGTCTCTGGTCAGTCTCTGGTCAGTCTCGGTCAGTCACCTGGCTGTCTCTGGTCAGTCTCGGTCCGTCACCTGTCAGTCTCGGTCCGTCACCTGTCAGTCTCGGTCCGTCACCTGTCAGTCTCGGTCCGTCACCTGTCAGTCTCGGTCCGTCACCTGTCAGTCTCGGTCCGTCACCTGTCAGTCTCGGTCAGTCACCTGGCAGTCTCTGGTCAGTCTCGGTCAGTCACCTGGCAGTCTTTGGTCAGTCTCGGTCAGTCACCTGGCAGTATCGGTCAGTCACCTGATAATCTCCAGTCAATCTCGGTCAGTCACCTGGCAGTCTCTGGTCAGTCACCTGGCAGTCTCTGGTCAGTCTCGGTCAGTCACCTGGCAGTATTTGTCAGTCACCTGACAATCTCCGGTCAGTCTCGGTCAGTCACCTGGCAGTCTCTGGTCAGTTTCGGTCAGTCACCTGTCAGTCTCGGTCAGTCACCTGGCAGTCTCGGTCAGTCACCTGGCAGTCTCTGGTCAGTCACCTGGCAGTCTCTGGTCAGTCACCTGTCAGTCTCGGTCAGTCACCTGTCAGTCTCGGTCAGTCACCTGTCAGTCTCGGTCAGTCACCTGTCAGTCTCTGGTCAGTCTCGGTCAGTCACCTGGCAGTCTCTGGTCAGTCTCGGTCAGTCACCTGGCAGTCTCGGTCTGTCACCTGGCAGTCTCGGTCAGTCACCTGGCAGTCTCGGTCAGTCACCTGGCAGTCTCTGGTCAGTCTCGGTAAGTCACCTGGCAGTATTGGTCAGTCACCTGACAATCTCCAGTCAGTCTCGGTCAGTCACCTGGCAGTCTCGGTCAGTCACCTGGCAGTCTCGGTCAGTCACCTGGCAGTCTCGGTCAGTCACCTGGCAGTCTCGGTCAGTCACCTGGCAGTCTCTGGTCAGTCTCGGTCATTAACCTGGCAGTCTCTGGTCAGTCTCGGTCAGTCACCTGGCAGTCTCGGTCAGTCACCTGGCAGTCTCGGTCAGTCACCTGGCAGTCTCTGGTCAGTCTCGGTCAGTCACCTGGCAGTCTCTGGTCAGTCTCGGTCATTCACCTGGCAGTCTCTGGTCAGTCTCGGTCAGTCACCTGGCAGTCTCGGTCAGTCACCTGGCAGTCTCGGTCAGTCACCTGGCAGTCTCGGTCAGTCACCTGGCAGTCTCGGTCAGTCACCTGGCAGTCTCGGTCAGCACCTGGCAGTCTCTGCTCAATCTCGGTCAGTCACCTGGCAGCCTCTTGTCAGCCTTTCAGCTCTTCCCCCCCCCCCCCAGTAGGCATGGAGATCACTCACTGGGTGGGGCGGAGACCGAGGGGGAAGGGGGGGCATGTATTGCCCTCGCAGCCGCATTTCCCTTCCCTCTTCTACCTCTGTGAGAGAGATCCCTGTCTCCCCTGGACACTGCCGTCCTCCGGGATCATCTCTCAGACCTGGCTCCCCACTGCCATCCACTGAGGAGAGCTCTGACCATCAGAGCAGCCTATAGCCTGGCCGGGCGCACTGGATGCTGGGAGTTGTAGTCCTTGCCCTGAACAGCCTACCGGGATTGTAGTTCGGGGTCGTGGGGGAAGGACTACAACTCCCAGCATGCAGTGTGCCCGGCCAGGCTATAGGCTGCTCTGATGGTCGGAGCTCCCGGAGCTCTGCAGTGGATGGTGGTGGGGAGCCAGAGCTGAGAGATGATTCCGGATGACCACAGTATCCAGGGGAGGCATGATACTCCCACTCCTCACTGGATTCCTGCTGTAGTGACATCAAAGACGACCCTTCTTCCGAGGCGCGGCACCGCCCCCCTGTATACTGCCGTCCTAGGCAAGTGCCTTGTTTGCCTCGCGGCAAATACGCCCATGGGTATTTGTACTGGAATTTTTATATTTTCTTTTATAGTAGTAACGGCGACGATCAGCAACTTATAGCGGGACTGTGGCGGGCATTCTGACACTGGGTGGGTATTGACTAACTGCCACTGACATCCTCAGTGACACTAATACAGTGATCAGTGTTAATAAAACTCACTGATATTGTACTAATGTCATTGGTCAGGAAGGGATTAACATCTAGGGTGATCAAAGGGTTAACAGTGTGCTGTGTGCTGTTTTACATGATGTGCTGTGTGTATTTTACTAGGGAGACATGCTGCTGTGTATTTCTCTGCTGTGCACTGACTGAACTGTCATGAACCTAACCCATTGATGACAGTTCAAAGGAAATATTCGCATTTAAGAAAAACAAAAATGTTTTACCTACTTGCCGCACGCCCGTCAACAATGTACCGATGAGTGGTGGCTCTGGGCAAAGCAATGTACTGGTACTTGATTGTGGGCCAAAGCAATTTATATGCACAACAATTCATAGCCGCCCACCCAAATTCAGCTCTTGCCAGACAATTCGCATGGAAACCTATCACGGTTTCTGAATGTAAAACTTTTTTTGGCCTAATCATCAACATGAGCATTACAAAAAAGAATGAATTGGGGTAATATTGGTTCACAGACCTGATTCATCATATGTTCGTGTTCTCTGCTGTTACATATATGCCCAACAAGGACCAGCAATGTACTGCTACATCACTGGACTTTGAGTGCTTATACCAGGATGATGCCTGCAGCTACAGGCTGTTAAACTGTTAAATATTAAACTGTTTTAATTCCTACACCGTTCACCTGATTTGGATGTAAATACCCTCAAATTAAAGCTGACAGTCTGCAGGTAAAGCACATCTTGTTCGTTTCATTTCAAATCCATTGTGGTTGTGTATAGAGCCAAAAATGTTAGAATTGTGTTGATGTCCCAATATTTATGGACCTGACTGTATTTTAGCAACCAGAGATAGATCTGTTTATAGTTTTAATATAAAGGTCTATGAAGAATGTATAAGTGTAATATATAATCACCCTGCAGATGTTTTACCTTGGAGGCTTGGTTTTTGAAGTCTTCGGTCTGTGACTGCCCACTCCCAATGTATCAGCAGCTTGACAGCTAATACATGTATATTCAGACATGTTGATAGTACCATGGTAATGATGTGTTGAGATTGGCCATAGATAGATAGAATGTCATCCCACCACGCTGAAAATATTCCCAGGGGTTTAAATGTTTCATACAAGCTCATACTGTATAGTATATCTCACATACAGTCTCCATAAGGCGAATGCCGTGTTTGCAACATAGACCCTCAAGGTCTAATTTTCACATTAAATAAATAACAATAAAACTAACTTTTGCTAATACTGTGGGGAAAATAATTATTTAATCCCCTGCAAGGTTTGTAAGTTTGCCCACTTGCAAAGAAATGAAGGGTCTATCATTTTTATCATAGGTGTATTTTAAATGAGAGAGACAGAATATCAACAAAGAATCCAGAAAAAAACACATGATACAAATGTTTTAAATGGAGTTGCAGTTCAGTGAGTAAAATAATTATTTGATCCCCAAGCAAAACATGACTTAATACTTGGTGGAGAAACCCTTGTTGGCAAGCACAGAGGTAAGACGTTTCTAGAAGTTGATTACCAGATTTGCACACATCTCAAGAGGGATTTTGGTCCACTTTTCTACAGATCTTCTCTAAATCCTTAAGGTTTCTAGGCTGTCGCTTGGCAACTTAAAGTTTCAGCTCCCTCCATAAATTTTCTACAGGATTAAGGTCTGGAGACTGGCTAGGCCACTTCATGACCTTGATGTGCTTCTTCTTGAGCCACTCTGTTGTTGCCTTGGTAGGTTTTGGGTCATTGTCATGCTGGAAGGCCCATCCACGACCCATCTTCAGTATTCTGGATGAGGGAAGAAGGTTCTCATCCAAGATTTTACAATACATGGCCCTATCCATTGGCCCTTCAATGTGGCAAAGTCAGCCTGTACCTTTAGCAGAGAAACAGCCCCAAAGCATAATGTTTCCACTTCTGTGCTTGACTGTAGGGATGATGTTCTTAGAATCATAGTCAGCATTTTTCTTCCTCCAAAAACTGCGGGTTGAGTTAATGCCAAAGAGCTCAATTTTGGTCTCATCTGACCATAGCATTTTCTCCCAATCCTTCTCTGAATCCTTTAGATGTTCGTTGCCAAACTTCAGACAGGCCTATACTGTACATGTGCCTTCTTGAGGAGGTGGATCTTGCGGGTGCTGCAGGATTTCAATCCACGGCGGCGTATTGTTTTACCGATGGTTTGTTTGGTGACTGTGGCCCGAACTGCCTTGAGATCATTCACAAGCTCCTCCCGTGTAGTTCTGGGCTGATCCCTCACTTTTCTCATAATCATCCTTACCCCATGAAGCAAAATCTTGCATGGAGCTCCAGACCGAGGGCGATTGATGGTTATTTTGTATTTCTTCCATTTGCGAATAGTCGCTCCAACATTTGTCTTCATCTTATCAAGCTTCTTGCTGATGGTCTTGTAGCCCGTTCCAGCCTTGTGCAGGTCTACAATCTTGTCCCTGACGTCCTTTGACAGCTCTTTGGTCATTTGCCCATAGTGGTGAGGTTTGAATGGAAGAAAGAGATTCTGTGGACAGGTGTCTTTTAACGTGTTGTTAGGAGCACCTTCTTAAATTGACAGGACTAACCTGTGTAGCACATAACCATTCTGTGGGAGCCAGAATTATTGTTGGTTGGTAGGGGATCAAATACTTATTTTACTCACTGAACTGAAACTCAATTTATAACACATGTATCATGTGGGTTTTTTTTCTGGAGTTTTGGTTGATATTCTGTCTCTATCCTTTTAAAATACACCTATGATAAAAATGATAGACCCTTCATTTCTTTGTAAGTGGGCAAACTTACAAAATCTGCAGTGGATCAAATAATTATTTCCCCCACTGTAATTGCAGAAGAAATATCCATTTGCTATCCATCCATTGCTTTGCTTTTCAGTCTCTGGCAATCAAGAATTTTCTTTTTACTGTATATTAGTTAGGAATTCATGGATTTGTGAGGAATTCTAACATTGATTGAACCAAAATCAGTCTACATGACAGCTACTAAGAACGACCTTTACAGTAGATGTACGCAAGAGCGAAGATATGTTTTGCATGTGTGTGTGTTAACTGACATTTATTGTTGGGTCAGGTTATTTTTGATGACCTCCTATATGGAGGACTTTTGTTTAACTGTGAACGTCTGTTAACAAATGCTATTGACTGCAATTACTATACCGGGATTCTTTCTAATTTTTCTTGCTGTATCTGTACAGTACTTGCCCTGCATTTCTTACCCTTGCTGCAAGTGCATTGCAGCCCGCATTTACCTTACAGTTGATGTTTATGATTATTATTGGTTTGTGTATCAATTCATTTCAATGTAATGTTAATGCTTCCTTCACAACTGCACATACTACTTTTTTTCACTCCACTGTCAGTATGTTTATCTGCCAGAAGTTGGGTAAGGGAATCCGCACACTGGTCCGCACACTGGTGTGAATAAGCCCTGTTTATAGTCTTTTTTTTTTTTTTTTCTTTTTTTTTATACCGTATACACTTTAGTAAATATTTGTATATATACAGATCAGAGAGCACTAATTATTGCTTAATAAAAATGCTTTTAGTTTACTAACAAGTCTTTACAAGTCCTTATTTTTCATTTCTAATGCATCATATTTATGGAAAGAAAAGGTTCATATACTATTCAAATGATTGCTTGTATTAGTTGTGCAGTTGTTTTCTACATGTAGCATGTCTTGAAAAGGAGGGATAGAAAGGTCAGATTCATAATCACTAGGTACAAAAGAGATTGCACTGATGCTAGTCTGGTAAATATCATCTGGGAAAAATAAATCACGTGTAAGAAATTTGGGAAAGAAGTGTAAAATGGATAATTCATAAAACTACACATGGGTTAGTACAGTCATGGCCGAAATTGTTGGCACCCTTGATATTTCTCCAGGAAATCATGTATTTCTCACGAAACGTATTGCATTAACACATGTTTTGCTATACACATGTTTATTCCCTTTGTGTGTATTGGGACAAAACAAAAAAAGGGAGGAAAGAAAGCAAATTCGACATAATGTCACACAAACCTCCAAAAATGGGCTGGACAAAAGTATTGGCACCCTTTCACAACTGCGGATAAATAAGAATGTTACAAGCATGTGATGCTCCTGTAAACTCACCTGGGGCAAGTAACAGGTGTGGGCAATATAGAAATCACACCTGAAAGCAGATAAAAAGGAGAGACGTTCACTTAACCTTTGCATTGTGTGTCTGTCTGTGCCACACTAAGCATGGACAACAGAAAGAGGAGACGAGAACTGTCTGAGGACCTGAGAACCAAAATTGTGGCAAAATATCAACAATCTCAAGGTTACAAGTCCATCTCCAGAGAACTAGATTTGCCTTTGTCCACAGTGCGCAACATTATCAAGAAGTTTGCAACCCATGGCACTGTAGCTAATCTCCCTGGTCGTGGACGGATGAGGAAAATTGATGAAAGATTGCAACGCAGAATAGTCCGGATGGTGGATAAGCAGCCCCAAACATGTTCCAAAGACATTCAAGCTGTCCTGCAGGCTCAGGGAGCATCAGTGTCAGCGCGAACTATCCGTCGACATTTAAATGAAATGAAACGCTATGGCAGGAGACCCAGGAGGACCCCACTGCTGACACAGAGACATAAAAAAGCAAGACTACAGTTTGCCAAAATGTACTTGAGTAAGCCAAAAGCCTTCTGGGAAAACGTCTTGTGGACAGATGAGACCAAGATAGAGCTTTTCGGTAAAGCACATCATTCTACTGTTTACCGAAAACGGAATGAGGCCTACAAAGAACAAAACACAGTACCTACGGTAAAATATGGTGGAGGTTCAATGATGTTTTGGGGTTGTTTTGCTGCCTCTGGCACTGGGTGCCTTGACTGTGTGCAAGGCATCATGAAATCTGAGGATTACCAAAGGATTTTGGGTCGCACTGTAGGGCCCAGTGTCAGAAAGCTGGGTTTGCGTCCAAGATCCTGGGTCTTCCAGCAGGACAATGACCCCAAACATACGTCAAAAAGCACTCAGAAATGGATGGCAAAGAAGCGCTGGAGAGTTCTGAAGTGGCCAGCAATGAGCCCAGATCTAAATCCCATTGAACACCTGTGGAGAGATCTTAAAATTGCTGTTGGGAAAAGGTGTCCTTCCAATAAGAGAGACCTGGAGCTGTTTGCAAAGGAAGAGTGGTCCAAAATTCCGGGTGAGAGGTGTCAGAAGCTTATTGATGGTTATAGGAAGCGACTGATTTCAGTTATGTTTTCCAAAGGGTGTGCAACCAAATATTAAGTTAAGGGTGCCAATACTTTTGTCCAGCCCATTTTTGGGGTTTTGTGTGACATTATGTCATATTTGCTTTTCTGCCTCTGTTTTATATTTGTTCCAATACATACAAAGGGAATAAACATGTGTATAGCAAAACATGTGTTAATGCAATACCTTTTTTGTGTGAAATACTTGATTTTCAGGAAAAATATCAAGGGTGCCAACAATTTCGGCCATGACTGTATATTTACAGCAAATGTGTAGCCTTTACGTATATCCCTAGATAGATCCATAGATTTTATCCAGTTTTTCTTACTGGCGGGACTGTTTTAATTAGGAATAAGGTCAGAAACATACTATTTGATTTGGTGATCACTGTCACCTGGATTAGAAGGGAGGTAAAATATAAAATTTTGCTGTTAGAATAGAAGGAAAATATTCAAACTGGTACTCTTGTTTAGTTATTTATTACAGGTACTTATGTAGCGCCATAAATTTCAGCAGTGCTTTACATATATATTGTACATTCACATCAGTCCCTAACCCTCAAGGGGCGTACAATCTAAGGTCCCTAACTTACATTCATACATACTAGGGCCAATTTAGACAGGAGCCAATTAACCTACCAGCATGTCTTTGGAGTGTGGAAGGAAATTGGATTACCCGGAGGAAACCCATGCAGACACAGGGAGAACATGCAAACTCCAGGCAGGTGGTGCTGTGGTTGGGATTTGAATCAATGACCATAGTACTGCCAGGCGGAAGGGCTATCCATTTAGCCACTGTGCTACCCAGTTCTTGTTCAAATGACATCTGTCTAATAAGGAGCTTTCCTTACTTTGAGTAGATTTCTTCTCGCTTCTTTTTGTAGTTGCAGAACAGAAAGTTAAAAGAAATCTCCTCCATAGGACTCCCGTGGTCACAAACGGCAGTGGGGGTTTTAATCATTCCTTATGCTATCCAAAAATGAAAAAAAGATTTGGCTTTTGAGGTACTTTGAATAGCTGAATACATACAGACATAACCACAAATATATGGAACAGAAGCAACAGATAACATATACTTTATGCTGAATGTACACTAATGCATTGTGTATTTACGGCCTTATCTTGTACTTGAAGAACAACATGGCAGACCAAAATAGGATGATCTTCACAAGTAATATACATAAGAGAGATATGCCGCTCGGTAGCTCAAAGGACTGATGAGTACAACAGCTGAAAAAATTATAATTCAAAAAGGAACTGTTTATTACAAGAAGCTTCTGCACAGAGGCAAAACTGACTGCACAGATCTAGAAAAGATACACAAAGCACAGAATTCAGGTAAGAATACCTCTTCTATTAGGCCTCTTGCACATGGTACTGATGTGTGAGCATCTGGGGTTTTTTTAAACGTAATTTCAGGGGCTTGTTTTGCACATATTCGTGTGTATTTATGCGCATATGTGCGCGCATTTGCGAATTCACATGTATGCACATTTGCGTGTAAAATATACTCTTATTAAAAATTCATTATTATTTATGCTCATATGTGGAGATTAGTGCGGATTTGCGCATATTTGTGAGCATGTTTGCGCAGGCGACGTAAATTACTGACCAAAAATGCAGATTTTCCTATTTTTTTGCTTACCGAGGAATATGCGGCTCTTAATTACGTGCCAATGTAATGTGCACATTGTAAATAATGGGCTATATATTATCTCCATAGAAAACTCCCCCTGTACTGCGCTTTTTCAAGCTGCAGTGTGCAAGAGGCCTTAAGATAATCTTTGCCTGTCCCGGGAATTTAGCTTTGAAGTGTACCTGTGCTTTACCCACGCAGGGAAAAGCAACAGGTTCACTTAGTTGCCCCCTTCCCAAGCATTCCTTTTCTTCCACAGCTTTGTTCAGCCTCCAGACAAAAAGAACGATAATGAAGAAATGGCAAACCCAAATATTCCTGACTTTAGGGATGGACTTTATATGAATAGGCCATATCACAAATTCCTGGGGTGTGCACACCTTGCTGCCCTCAAATGATCGGGAAAGTCCAAGTATACTAAGTGGAGAGAAACAGAGGACGCACCGGCCTAGTGCACTACCTTAAAAATGTATTTATTAAATGATAAAAGTGGGTATTGTACTCACAAAATGACAATACAGTCAAAGGCACATCGTGAGAAAACAACTGTGTCCAATCCGTACTACGTGTTCGTCTGTAATGGGAACTCTGGACCTCCAAGAGGCTGACGCGTTTCGAGGTCTTGCCTCTTCCTCAGATCCAACAGACCAAACGTCTGTACCCTCTCTTATATATATGCTCACTAATGACAATAATAATAGTAGTATTAGTGGTAGAAGTGGTACTACCACGAATACTACTATTATTATCATTATCATTGATACTTCAGGGGGTCATTTCTAAACGTCCCCACGCATCCATTGCCTGTGCGCGCTCCCTGGGAGCATGCAGCACAGTAATCTGTGTGCACAGAGGAACATAGATCGATGTATGGGACCGCTGTGTGAGGTCCCGATTCATGTGATCAGTGATTGGTCAATCAGTGATCACATGAACAGTAGTAAGCAAGATGACACTTCCTGACATCGTTTACTACTTGTGAATTCTGTGAATGATCACAGAGCTCACATTCTACAAGGCTATTCACATCAGCCTTGTACCATGTGACAAGCTGTGACCAATCACAGCTTTCACAGTATTTCTCAATGGCTGCAGGAATGCAGTCCGTGAGGAGAAATGATTGCTTTTACAGCCTATATGGGTGAAAAAGTAATCCGTGTAAAATAAAAAAAATCATCACCCACCACAAGTAGTACAGTGTCACTATGATGACACTGTACTGCTATGGTGGCAGTATGTACAAAAAATAAATATATATATATATAAATAATAATAAAAAAGAAAATGTAAAAAAAATTAGAAAAATTAGAAAAACATTTTTATAAACTGATTTTGGTTTGTTTTTTTTTTTTTACCAAAATGATAGCCAAATACATTTTGGCCAATATTTATGAAGCAAGATTATTTATTTGCAAAGTTTTTTAAGAAAACACTTTTTCATTTATATAGCAAACAAATAAAAATCCCAGAGGTGAATAAATACCACCAAAAGAAAGTGTTATCTGTCTCAAAAAACACAATTTGGGTACAGTGTGGCATGACCGCGCAATTGTCATTCAAAGTGTGACAGCACTGAAAGCTGAAAATCAGCCTGGACTGCAAGGGGGTGAAAGTGTCTGGACTTGAAGTGGTTAAAGAATGGGAAAATTGTTCTATGGCTTATTGGGCTACACAGAATAGAATGCATGAAGGAAAAACCTTAAGGCTTTAGAACCACTTTAATGCCAGTTGTCTGAGTGTGATGATGATCCTCTGTCTTCAATAATTGATGAATGACTGACACAGAATAGACATGCAGCAAGTGATGTTCTTGATGGATGTGAATTTTTGATCTTGTTGACTCAAAGGGATTGATTTACTAAAGGCAAATAGGCTGTTGACTTTGCAAGGGAAGTTTCACTTTCCATGGAAAGCTTCCCTAGAGCTTAGTGAGTGTGGTGAAATTTCACATTGCAAAGAATGCCCAATTGCGTGCAAGGAAAATGAAAAAAAAAAAACAGCGTTTTTGCTTGCCCATGATTGGATGATGGAAGTCAGCAGAGCTTCACCTCATTCATTATACTCTGGAGAAATTTCCCATGCAAAGCGCATCTTCTCTTTCAGCAGCCTATTTGCCTTTAGTAAATCAACCCCAGTGACCCAGAACTCAGGTACTGAAAATAGAGGATCAGTCTGACAACCAAAAAACTAGAATCTTCAGGAGAGCAATAGCCTATACCTTTCTCTCCTGACAGGTTTCCTTTAAGGCCATGCCTATAATGGAACTCCGTGTGGGTGACCAGGAAGGATGGAACACATTTGTTATTTTTTTAAAAATCTACCTTTAACCACTTTCTCTCCAGAGGATTTACCCCCCTTCCTGACAAGGCCTCTTTTTGCTATTCTGCGCTGCACTATTTCAACTGATAATTGTGCGGTCATGCAATGCTGTACCCAAACGAAATTTACGTCCTTTTTTCACACAAATAGAGCTTTCCTTCGGTGGCATTTGATCACCTGTGCGCTTTTTATTTTTCGTGCTATAAACAAAAAAAGACTAAAACTTTTGAAGAAAAATTATATTTCTTACTTTCGGCCTTAAAAAATATATAAAAAATATATAGTAAACTCAAATAAATAAAATTTAGGCCAAAATGTGTTCTGCTACATGTTTTTGATAAAAAAAAAATCCCAATAAGTGTATATTGATAGTTTGTAGACGCTATAACTTTCACACAAAGCAGTGGTATAGATAATGGAATTTACGCCAAATATTTGCTATATAGCGCTGCACTAGTTTAACTGAGAATTGCGTGGTCGTGCAATACAGTACATAAATGAAATTCCTTTTTTCACACAAATAGAGCTTTCTTTCAGTGGTAGTTGATCACCTTTTTAAAAAAAAAACAACAACATTTTTTCATTTCTGTTATAGAAAATATCCAAAAAACTCAAAATTCGTCATAAATTTAGGCCAAAATGTATTCTGCTACATGTTTTTGGTAAAAAAAATCCCAATAAGTGTATATTGATTGCTTTGTGTGAAAGTTATAGCGTCTAACTAATATGGTATAGATAATGGAATTTACGCAGCTTTTACTTTTTAACTGCCCATCACATTTCTTGAGGTGCTAAAATACCAGGACAGTACAAACACCCCCAAATGACCCCTTTTCAGAAAGTAGACACGCTAAGCTATCTGCTGAGAAGCATATTGAGGTCATGGAAGAGTTTTTTTTTTCCAGAAAGCCTTACCTTATAAAAGCAGCTGCTCCCCATCCCAAGAACCGCTGAATTCCTTTTCCCAGCTTGCAGTCAAATGATCTGTCATGGCCCTTCTGCATCCTACGGTGTACTCTTCACTTTTTGTTTATTAAAGTGCATGCTTCACAGCACTGAACTTGGGCCCCAGGTCAGTAGATGTGCAAGATTCTGCTGAAAGGACCCCAGGGGTATGAAAATGGAGAAGGTATGCTGTATCTGATATTGATAGGAAGGCATGCTTGCTTGATCTGCATTGTCTTATTAAGGGGTTCATGTTGAATGAACATGGGTCAGAGAACTGAGATTTAAAGCAGAACTACACTGCCAAAAGCCAAAAATGCTATTACCGTATTTTTCGCTTCATAAGACGCACCTGACCATAAGACGCACCTAGGTTTTAGAGGCAGAAAACAGGAAAAAAAAATTGACCAGAGACTGCAGACATAGTACAGGAGATGACCAGAGACTGCAGACACAGTACAGGGATGACCAGAGACTGCAGACACAGTACAGGGATGACCAGAGACTGCAGACACAGTACAGGGATGACCAGAGACTGCGGACACAGTACAGGGATGACCAGAGACTGCGGACACTGTTCAGGGATGATCAGAGACTGCGGACACAGTACAGGAGATGACCAGAGACTGCGGACACAGTACAGGAGATGACCAGAGACTGCAGACATAGTACAGGAGATGACCAGAGACTGCAGACACAGTACAGGGATGACCAGAAACTGCGGACATAGTACAGGGATGACCAGAGACTGCGGACACTGTACAGGGATGATCAGAGACTGCGGACACAGTACAGGAGATGACCAGAGACTGCGGACACAGTAAAGGGATGACCAGAGACTGCGGACACAGTACAGGAGATGACCAGAGACTGCGGACACAGTACAGGGGATGACAAGAGACTGCGGACACAGTACAGTGGATGACCAGAGACTGCAGATACAGGACAGGAGATGACCAGAGACTGTGGACATAGTACAGTAGTACAGGAGATGGCCAGAGACTGCAGACATAGGACAGGGATGACCAGAGACTGCGGACACAGTACAGGGATGACCAGAGACTGCGGACACAGTACAGGGATGACCAGAGACTGCGGACACAGTACAGGAGATGACCAGAGACTGCGGACAGTACAGGAGATGATCAGAGACTGCGGACAGTACAGGAGATGACCAGAGACCGGGGACAGTACAGGAGATGACTGCTGACCTTTGGGGAGGTGGGGGAGTGGGTACCTGAATTTGACAGGTACTCGCTCTGACTTCCACGGAGTTGTTCTTTGATCTTACCTGTTCCTCTATCCAGCCGTGCGCTGTCTACCCGGCTTCTGTAATGGCGCTCGGCAGACAGCCGGATGCCCAGTGCGCATGAGCGAGAAGCGCTGTGCTTTGTGATTGGTCTGGCGGCTTCTGGGATCTGTCATGTGTCCCAGGTACCGCCTTACCATTCACAAAGAGGACTGCTTCTTGCGCATGCGCACTTGGGACCTGGCTGTCACGCACACTACAGAAGCTGGGAAGACAGCGCGCCGCTGGATAGAGGAACAGGTAAGGTCCCACTGCAGAGCTGAGCGGCCGGCCCAGTATTCTGACACGGCGGATGTGGAAATACCGGACCGGCCGCTCCATATTCGATCCACTGACATTTTCCCCCCTTTTTTGGGGGGAAAAAAGTGCGTCTTATGGAGCGAAAAATACGGTAATTCATTTTTAATATTCAAAGCAAACTCCCCCATCCATCCATGTCTCTATGCTTTATTTTGCTGAGAAATCACTGATAAAAACACCTCTTAGCATTTCTGGCTGTTGCCATCTTGAGTAAGGGCAGATAATTAATGTAGCATTTACTTCCTGGAATCCATCTGCCCTTGGCTCAGGCCAGCAGGCAGGAGGATGCATTTAGCTGAGAAAAGTCTCTCTCCCCTTCTGAAGATTCTTGGTATGTATGACACCATTTTGCCTAGGCCTGGAAAACAGGAAGTAACTGAAGAAATGTTCAAAACAAGTAAATATGAGATACTTTTCCTATCGTAAGGATTAAAAATAGTAATGGTTGATTAAGAGAGTAAAATTCCCCTTTAAATGCAGCACTGCAAATTTCTTTGCCTGTATAAATGTTAATCAGACTACGCTGTCACTGGACAAATAAACTGCACCTCAATAATATGTGTCTGAGGGTGAATTGTCTGGCACAGTTATTTTTGACCTATAACAGCCTTCCGTTGTCATGCTGGCAAAAAGTATTTGTGCGACCATTCTGCCCACAGCCACTTTAATAAATGAGACCCTATATAGTGATCACTGTATGAACTATAGTAATACTGATTTCTGATTTTCAGTGCTCTGGTCACATGGTGTCAAGTTCACAATTCGGATCCCGCGGTGAATACACGACTTGGTGAGCTCCTATCTGCCGTCTGCCAATACGAGGACCAAATTGTCCAGGGCCTGTCTTCTGTTCACCAGGTTGTTCATCCCTCGGAGTTATCAAGCTGTATGGATGACATGGGACTCAGCAACCATACACATGAGCCCAGTAATGACTCGTGCTGCAGGCCAAGGCTGTTGCGGCACGCAGGAGTGTCTTCCTTCTTCCTTTCCAAAGTGTAGGACTATACAGGAGCTGAATAATGTCATGAAACATGAACTTGGTCGTATGTTAAAAGACGTTCGCTCTATAGTTCAACAGATAAACATGACTTCGGATCTGCTTTGTTATTTGCAAACTCTTGAAATTAAGTATTCATTGATTTGAAGATTTTTTTTTTTTAGAGAAACTTTTTTTTTTTTTTTTAGTTTTACCCACCATGGTAAAACAGTTATAATTTGTTTATTTATAGAACCCAATACTGATGATTGGTATTGGCACTTGCGTGAGCCTGTAGGCGATCCAGCACTCTCCTCACAGGGACTCAGGCAGAAGCAGGAGCCATTGGCTACTGCTGCTGTCAATCAAACTCTGAGGAGGTAGCAGGGGGTGGAGGCTGAGCTGCACTGTGTGTGTCACTGGACACACAGCCGGATTCGAGATCAAGCCCACAGGTGTGCCCCCATAGCAAGCAGCTTGCTAGGGGGCACACAATAAAGAGATCCTGGAGTGCCAGCAAAGGACCCCAGAATATAAGGTTCACGCCGCTATGTGCAAAACCACTGCACAGAACAGGTAGGTATAAACCTGTTAATAAAAAAAAAATCCAGCCTTTCCAAAAACTTTAAAATGTATTTAGGAATATCGCTGTGTCTTCTCTCCCGGCACCCCTACTCTGCCTAAATGTTTGGCTGTTTTCATTGATCAAAACTCCGAGTTTGGACTCTCACTGCTAATCCCATACTTTGGCTTTGAGACTACCAGGAAGTGCTGAAATGTTACCAATCAGATAAGCCTAGCATTTGGGTGGAGTGAAAACACTGAAAGTGTGTGGCTACACTTCATATCATTTGTATTTTTTTTTTTTATAGTGATAGTGGCACTTTAACCACTTAAGCTCAGATTGTTCCCCCTTCATGACCAGGGTATTATTTGCTATGCGGCACTGTGCTACTTTAACTGGTAATCGAGCGGACCTGCAAAACTGTGTGCAAATGAAATTTATCATATTTTCCCACAAATAGAGCTGTCTTTTGGTGGTATTTGATCACCACTGGGTTTTTCATTTTTTATTATACAAACAAAAAAAGACTAAAAATTTTGAAGAACCACAATTTTTTACTTTCTGCTATAAAATGTATCCAATAAAAAAAAAATCAAATTTCTTATAAATTTAGGCCAAAATGTTTTCTGTTACATGTCTTTGGTAAAAATAAAAATCCCAATAAGTGTATATTGATTGGTTTGTGTGAAAGTTACAGCACCTACAAACTATGGTATATATAATGGAATTTAGCCAGCTATAGACGCTATACTGGTAATGCTACTTATAGTAGGAATGTGATAGTGTGGAGGGCAATCTGACACTA